>NC_079168.1:27798642-28036142 GCF_947568905.1 Ostrea edulis
GAAAAAGCTTCCCAGAACACCCATCTTATGACCATAATTAGATCGACGTACCAGGAGTCCTGCAGCGATGAACAAAACCACGCCTACAATCGTCAACTCCCTCGTCACAGACATCTTTTAACAGCTCCACAGATATTCTTTCTTTACATAGTATACCCTGTCTAAGATACAACATAGAAAGATACAGGTTCTGAAAATAACACTGGCCGAGTTAAGTGACAATCAAAAAGACATATTTACATAGTATCTAACCAATTATATTGGACAATGGCACTTAAACTGATATAATATAGATATGCATGGAAATCATATCGAAATGAATTGGTCAGATGGCAGAGTTTAAATGAGTTTCTTCCTTTCTGCTTCACAATCACTACTACCTTGTTTACTGATTAATTTTCTTGTATTTCGATCCCGATCTGAATTTATAAATCATCTTCACAAGTTAAGGGTGAACCATCATATTTCTCACACACCCTTGATAGAATGTTGTGGTGGATCTGATTCTTGACTTTGGAAGATCATGCCAAGGACTATCCCGTCCCGGGGTCTGGACGCTTTGGCTTCAATAGAACCGCATTAAATTTCTTGGCATATATAGTTTGTAAATGAGGGGAAAATCATGTTTAGGTTATTTTCAATCAAATGCATGCATGACTCGTGTAATGAAGGATGAGTGCTCTCTCACCCACCCACCCCTACCCCCACTCCCAACAACCACCACCACCCCACCCCCATAAGATTTAAGAAATCAAGGACTGGGAGGGATTTGAGATAGTTTAACTTTTTACTGGCGATATTAAATCTCTCTCTCTCTCTCTCTCTCTCTCTCTCAAACACAAGTTTTGGGATTTTGAAGATCCAGTAAAAACTTTTATAATATCATTATTATTTCTGCGGGTCAATATTTATTTATCTAATCTCGGTAAGATAATACAAACGTGAATAATTCGTGAGATAAGGAACCACGCCAACAGCTAGGCTTATATAAATTATGGAACGCCAAATTAACATATATTCAAATATTTGAACCTATCTTCAAATGAATTAAAGATAGATATAATTCAATTGAACCTATTTTTAATTGAATTAATAATAGGTGTAATTCATTTGAACCTAGGTTCAATCATTCATATATAGAGATAGGTATATTTATTTACACCTATCTCTAATTCATTTAGATCTATTTTTAATTCAATTGCACCTATCTTCAATTCATTTGAAGATAGGTTGAATTATTTGAAGATAGGTACAATTGTTTGAAGATAGGTTCAAATATTTGAGTATATGTTAATTTGGCGTTCCATGCATATGTATGAACCCTGCTCTCTATTCTTTATCACTAGAGTTGTATAATAATAATAATAATATCCTTTATTTATACACGATTGCACAATAAGTTATATAAACTAGTTTACATTGTGGTCCTGTCTATAACATATATACATATCGAGAACATATATCACAAAACATGGAAATATCACAATTTATATACTGTATACAGATAAGAACTAAATGAAAAAAGACAATAAACACATGAGTATCATTGAGGATCGATACAATGTTTTAGATAGGCCGATTTAAAAGATGTGGTAGTTGTGCATTTATATATATGATGTCTTAATTATCACTGTATGACGTCTATGAATATTTAGATTTAAATAATCTATATATGCAAATTAAAGTTGAACAAAAGTGATTTTTGACCTCTATATTATAGATTTAAAAAAAATGAAAGGAAAAAAAATAGAAAAAGAACAAACAAACAAAAAACAAAACCAAAACAAAAAAACAAAAAACAAAAAAAACAAAAAAAAAGAAACATTGAGACGTTTGAAGCTATAGCGCTTTCTTTTCATAGCTTCAGAAGCCATATATATGTACATTGTAACATGTATGTATCTGACATCGCCGGAACTTACTGGTTTTCTCGATTTCCGTTCAATGAATGCAGTTTGACGGAGAGAAAACCCATGGGTTCCGACGATGCATATCTGATAACAACAAACTTCTGGACAGCGTAAACTGTACCTATATTGTGTGCTACTTGTCATTGACTTTGTTAACACTATATAGACACTTCGTTCATCATATGAATATTGGCCGGGGGGAAAAAAGCATAATTATTTATCTGAAAGGGAAGCCGAGGATTATAGCAATTCCCAGATTCTTCTTGTCTAAATGAGACACGTATCAAAAGGTGGAAGGCACACCCGTAGCCAGGGGGAGGGGGGGGGGGGGGGGGTTCGTGGGGTTCGTACGACACCCCCCCCCCCTCCCCCTTGAAAACTACTAAGCACTATTAAAGTCGGCATTTTGTTTGAATTGTGACTATTAAAGTCGGGATTTTTTATGAAAATCATGAAAATTCATAGTAAAAAAGACATGATTCCAAAATTCAAATTAAGTGCCAGGAAATTGCTAGATTGCAGGATTTTGCACCAAATACCCCAGACCCCCTGCCGTAGTGGCACCTCGCGGTGCGAGGTGATAGACTCGTGTTGCGAGTCTATGTACCCCCCCCCCCCCCTTGAAAAATCCTGCCTACGGGCCTGGAAGGCAGGGGATTTTGGACAATATACCCCCCCCCCCTTCTTTTGCATGCAAATATTTCATCTGCTGATTGGTCCTCTACTTCTAAAAGTGATGACAACTATAGTAAAGGGTAATGGAAATGTAAGTTTGAAGCAATGAATTTAATTCATGCATCCCCTGCAACTATACTTCGGTTCAACTTTGATGACCAAACTTTTAATTTTTTTTTTCCTAAATCGGTGCATGCCGCTACACACCCTTTTCTTTTTATTGAATAGGTCTATTATTTCTATTGAATTTAAGAAAATACATACTACCGGTCTTTGCACATATTTGTATTATCATAAAAATCTACAAACTGCAGTAGGCCTACTAAAAATACCGACACATGCATCCTATATAACCCCCACCTCCACCCAACACACATATATACAAACATCTCAAATTTATAGTGCACAGCTCAATACATTCAAGTGTGTTAGTCAAGCTTGTGGGCTTTATATGGGCTAAAAAGTGAAATCTTTTCGACGAACTTAGCAATGCCATATTTTGAAATTTCGCGGTATCAGTCTTGAATTCGGAGAATAAAACTCATACGTCACTTCCTTGTATACAACGGGCACGCCTACAGCACGCGGTTGAACCATTTGAGGTAAGTTACGGTTTATTTACGTTACCAAACGACAATCGGAGATATTGTTTTTAAAAGTAACAATAATTGACAAATACATATGTAATAAGAGTGCAATCAGATCAATTTTTTAAAGTAAAATTAACAATATTTCAGGTGAGGGAGAAATATATGCGTGTAATCTTCTGTTGGATTTCGTGAAACGAGGTCAAGACAAAGAAAAGCACGTTGTTTGTTGATAGATATTTAGATCATGATCATGACCTACCAGGATCAAACAGATATTGACTATGAAACAAGTCTGGCAGCAGAGGGACTCATGTTAATGTCAAATGTTGTGGTCGCTTCAAATATGGTACAACGAACAGCTGACGAGAAAAATATGGCAGACGTTACCACAGAGAAGACAGACTCTTTGTTCAATCTTGCCAGTATTCTCACGGACCTGGGGAAGATCAGGCAGCAACATATTGACCATGACTATTTTAGAGGGGAAATGAAGAGAGTTCATCTGAGATCTTTACAAAATGACGGGAGTTTCATTGATAAATCTACAAAAGACAAGAAACGAAAGCGCGCAAAAGCGACCCCGCCCACTTCAGTAGCTGAAGGTTCCGACGAAGATGATGGCTCTGTGTGTAATGCGAAGAAGAAGCTGCATCAATGTTATTATAAGGGATGTGCCAAAATGTACGGGAAAAGCTCACACTTGAAGGCACACCTGCGAACACATACTGGTAAATCAATTTAAATTCAATGCTTATAAAATTTGGGGGGTGGGGGTGGGGGGGGGGGGGGGGTGTAACCAATTGTACATAAAGTACTGTTAAACGTTTAATCGTATTTCCTTTTCAATATTTCAATTTCTTCAGCTTTTCATATTATTCACTATAAAATGATGTTTACATACATGAATATTAGGCTTATGTACAGTGTATGATACATAGAAATTTGACATTTTTTGATAAATGATTTATGGACATTTGACATGCATTTTTTATGTAGTCTCAGTTAAACTTCATGTTATAACACAACGGTGTTAATGTAAAGTAAAAATGAATAAAAGACCATTGAATGTTGTGAAAAGCATGTAATAAATCAATACTATTGGATGATTATTCACAATGCAGTGAAATTAATTGCTGATTATATATTATATAGTTGAAGCACGGCATTGTTTGAATGAACTGCTCACCAGAGGTGACATAATGACTGATCACTGTTTGATTGATTTTGTAGGAGAGCGTCCATTCCCCTGCACTTGGTCAGGCTGTGATAAGAGATTCGCCAGGTCAGATGAATTGGCCCGACATTTGAGGACACACACAGGTAATTCATATTCAGGTGTACATTTTACATTTATTCTGCAAGGTAATGTACAATGGATGAATATTCACAATACATATAACAAAGTATACATGTCAATATATAATCTATCAATGTCGATACATATAGCAGGTATACATGTCATATGATTTGTTAATGTCAATGGAAATGGAATAACTATGACATTGCAAATTTTATGGAAATTTAAGTATTGAGTTTCAATGGCTCCTTACAAACCAGTGCAGTTGATATGCATTTTTTTTTTTTATGATACACAAACTTTAAGGCTTATCATTTGATTAAAGTATGTTTAGCTTGCCTGAAGTTAGACCTGTCGGAGTCTGTTCTCGACCCCCAAACTTGTAGCCTCTAACATTCAGGGATGTAGACAAATGCAGTTAACATGTATTTTCTGTGACACACAAAGATAACCATTGTCAAACTTTACACAGCGCCCAAGGGAATTCAAGCTTATTATTATTTTTAAAAAGGACCACTCCCTCTTCCAAAGGGAGATTCCCATGAGGATCTGGGTTAGAACAGGTTCTTAATACCCATTACTTGTTATAAGAGGTGACTAAATGGGGAGGTCCTTCGGATGAGACCGCAAAAACCGAGGTCCCGTGTCACAGCAGGTGTAGCACGATTAAGTTCCCTCCTGCTCAAAGGCCATAAAGCTGACGATAGGCCTACATTTCGCAGCCCTTCACTGGCAATGGTGATGTTTACATATCAGTGAAATAATCTTGAGAGGGACGTTAAACAGTACAAAGCCAAACCTACTACATAAAAGTCTGCTGGTGTTCATAATCTCCCATATTTTCAAAACAGAAGTTTGTCTTCTATTTACAGTTTACTTTCATTTCTGTGAGAGTATTTCCAGCTGTTAAAATAATTGTACTATATTTATCAAAATTCATATGCACATTTTTCCACATTCATGAGGAAATGGCTATCATTTCAATTGGTAAAGATATCGAAGGTAAAAACATTGAAGATGTAAATATACTGCATGATTTTAATGACATTCTCACTTCGCCATTCATGTTCGACCTCATTTTGGCCTCCCTCTGTTCCACACAATACACCATGTATATATTTTGTGAATTCTAGGAGAGAAGAGGTTCTGCTGTCCCTACTGTGAAAAGCGGTTTATGAGGAGCGACCATCTTAACAAGCATGCGAGACGTCACCCAGAATTTGATCCCATCGTACTGCAGAGGTCAAGGTTAAGGAAGAATGGTGCCAGTCCTGCCACTCCGGGCGAAGAAACTGACCGCTGAACTGGGAAAATCCAGAAACTGGTTTAAATGGTTTAAAAATCAAAAGGATATAAGGATCTGTCAATTACACATAGCAAACACTCATTGAGATTCATCAATTGTGGGGTAGAATTATTGTGGGCTGGTCTATATTTTAACATTGTTTGAGAAATGAGACAGCACGTACCCTTGCATGTATAAGTAGAATATGATTCGAGAGCTCAACTGCTTTGAATTCAGTGATAAAAAGTACGAAGCATTCTATACACATATCACAATGTGCCAGCGAGAAAGTTCTTTGTAGCAAATATATATACACAATGTACTCGATCATATGTACATAAAATCAAATTGTATATTTTTTTCATGTTGTGTGGATCTCATGGAATGTTTCTATTTATGTTAAATTCAAGTAATCAATAAACTGATTGCTGAATGTCAACAATGCAATGTACGATGAAGCTGGGTGTGTATTTTGCCAATGGGGGAAACCCATTCTGATAAATTTGTGAAATGTTGAAAAAGATAGATATAGTGTTCTTATAAATGTTATAAAATTGATTTTTTTTGCTCTGTATGTATTTGTTTCCTAACGATGTGTTCACTCATCAGAGGAATACTATGTACAAACTTACTGCAAGTAGTGTTATTTTCATATTTTGTCTCTGTGATGTAAAACTGTGTTGATATCAAGAAATGCAGGTAGATTTAAATATTTTTATGAGAGAAAATTAAGAAACCATGTGTAATTTATTTTACTACAATATGGAGTTTTAACGTGTTTCATGTCTTGATCACATGTACTGAATAATCGCCCTCCGGTTTGTTGTTGCTACTGGTTTGCATTAGAAAAGTTTGGGACATGAATAGTCTTATTATGGATGTTGTTATGGAATATGGCTTCTGTTTATGTGGTTGGAATACAATGTTTGTCAGATTACACTAATGGCCAGTTGTTAAGCAGTTCTAGATACCAAACAAATGGCACAGATATATTAAATTATCTGTAAATTTTTCCTCAGTTGTACACATGTAATATAGTGGGAGTGAACAAGGTCAAAGGAAGGCAGGGATAAAAAAGGGGGGGGGGGGTATAGGGATAAAGGGAGGTACATGTAATACGAATAAAAGATCAAGAGAGAGAGGGGGGTGAGAATGGAGAGGGTAGGAGTAGGGGGAACCCTAGTTAATGCTCTTTGTATTCACTGATACTCACAGATCTGATATAATGTTGATTTTTGCAGTGATAATGATTAATCTCTTGTGTAATGAAACTTGTGGGAGATGATCACAATATGCTATCGAGTACCTGATGGGGCGGTAGTTGATTTGATTAGAATTGTGTGTATTGTGGTTTTTTACTTGTCATGTTCAGTTGTAGTAAGTACATAGACAATGTACACATTTATAGGTTTGGTAGAGGTACAGTTTTTGTGCGTTTCTCGGTCTGTTGGTCAGTTTGTTGCTCGGGTGTCTTGCCTCTGACCTATTGCCAGGTTGTGTTCCTTTGATATGTGGTGTTTTCCCTTACCATTTGTTATGTGATTTTTTTTTTCACTTTTAGTGAAATTTCACCAGTCCCCAGGATCATAAAATTGATGTAAACTTAAGTCAAGCTATCCATGATCTGTTAGATGCATATTGTATATAAAACTGATCCTCAGCACGTGTAATGAACAGCACTCTGAATATCTAGATTTATAGACTGAATCATTTTATTTGATGACTGTCCACCGCTACATATAGTTGTATAAGACTTGGGTAGAAGCTCTGATGTGATTCTGGGGTTAGTAATACGAGGGTAGAAGCTCTGATGTGATTCTGGGGTCAGTAATACGAGGGTAGAGCTCTGATGTGATTCTGGGGTTAGTAATACGAGGGTAGAAGCTCTGATGTGATTCTGGGGTCAGTAATACGAGGGTAGAGCTCTGATGTGATTCTGGGGTCAGTAATACGGAGGTAGAAGCTCTGATGTGATTCTGGGGTCAGTAATACGAGGGTAGAGCTCTGATGTGATTCTGGGGTCAGGAGTCCTGTTAAAAGTGATACATTGCCATATGATTGACACATGTATGTTGATGATATTTAACTTTCATTTATTGTTGTTTGTATTCTATCAGAGAAATCCAGTTTGCTACAAATATTTTTTTTTCTGATGTACTCTCTATTGCTAACTTAATTCCAAGTGAAAACAGTGAACGATTTCCACATGATATAGCATTAGCAGGTGAAGTATTTTCTACAATGGTTTGATGTTTTATGATGGTATAGAATTATACACAGGTAAATACCAAAAGTCTGCATTTGTGATTTTTCTAGACAGTATGGTCGTTGGTAGCAAAGGATTCATACTTTCATAATTGAGAGGTGTTTGAAAGTCGCACGCGTGTACACAAGGATGTGAAAGGGGTTTAGCCTGTGAATTTACATGTTGTTTTTTTTTCATGATTATAATCGTGTTATTGCGTTGTATGTACGATAGTTGAAGAGTTATATTCTAATGGTGATTTTGCAAAAGAGTTTGCATATGTAAAATCTTTCATTTCACTGTCTTAAGCAATCTCTTCACAGACAAAATGCTTCCACGTCATCAATTGCACATAAAAACATGAAGATACCAAAAATGAAAATTGTTTCAGTTTTCAGCATTGTGGTGTGCAAAGACTATTTTCAAGGTCTTAATTCATTCCATTTCGTGATAACTATGTGATTGAAAATTTTCTTGTTTGGAGAATTTTTTAAAATTCATGCTTATTACTACATAGACAATTTACTACATGTATATGTACATAGATATTGTATGTGTTACATACACATTCTCTATATTGTGTTGTAAAACATATACAGTTTACTACATGTACATTGTATATATACATTGTAGATATTGTATATGTGACATATACGCATTGTGAGTATTGCATTGTGTTATATACACACTGTAGGTATAATATTGTGTTATATACACACTGTGGGTATATCATTGTGATATATACATACTGTGGGTATATCATTGTAATATATACACACTGTGGGTATATCATTGTGATATATACACACTTTGCATATAACATTGTGTTATATACACACTGTGGGTATATCATTGTGATATATACACACTTTGGGTATAACATTACGTGTATTGTATGTATGATTGGTGCTAACCTGTGTGATTCATACTGATATCGAGATCTGTCCATATATATATTGTTGTTCCATTCATTTGAAATACATTATAACATTTTAGTGAAAGGGTTTACTTGCAGATCTGATTCATCAAAAACCTGTTATTTTACCATACCAAGCAAATAATTCTGAGTCAGCATTTATTATGATGATCATTATTTTTCAGATCTGAAACTATCTATCCATGTATATCTTCCTGCAGAGACATGTATATGTTCAAAATAAAAAGTGTGTAAATTTTTATTTTTTAATATTTGGTGCAAAATGAGAGTAAATTGTCTTGAAATACCAGACAAGAAGCCATCCTGGAGGTGAGATATCAATGATATTGAAGATGTATAGTTTTTGTACAGAAGTTTGTAACTTTTATCTTTTAAACAAACAGTATGAAATACATGTATGTTACTCCATTAGTAGTGGGTGTTTTAGTCTCCGTTTTTGAGTTGTACCTGTAAATAATTTTATTTTTGTTGATGTTGAATTATATATCTAGTTATAATGTAACTGTTTCATCGAATTCATTTGTGGCAATAAAAAATTTTGTCTCATGCAAAGTGTCAGATTAACGTTTTCTCCACTGTAAGGACCAGTATATTATTAACACTGATGTATTAAGCCCCTGTTTACACGCTCTGCTTTTGCAGCTGCTTTAAAGCAGACCGTGTAAACTAGGGA
The DNA here is from genome assembly GCF_947568905.1 of Ostrea edulis. Lineage (NCBI taxonomy): Eukaryota > Metazoa > Mollusca > Bivalvia > Ostreida > Ostreidae > Ostrea > Ostrea edulis. Next base: position 27,808,255 of record NC_079168.1, read on the forward strand.
ATATGCACTGCAGGCCTGCAAGCAGACGGAATAGAACTTGCTCTATGTCAGTCTGCTTTGCAGACGTAACTGACCAATAAACTGAAAGCAGACATGGTAAAGCAGAACGTGTAAACTCTCTGTCTGCTTTGCAGAGTAAAATGCAGACCTAAAAGCAGAGCGTGTAAACGGGGCTTAGACAACTGAACCCCCGTGTTATTAATTCATTTTATCCTTAATCATCAGTGTCCCCAGCTTACTGAATAGGATCTATTATCCCAGTCTGTTGTATAAGCCCACTGTCAACTTTTAGCTCACCTGAGCCATTACACCTGAGCTGAAGGCTCATGTTAGCTTTTCTGATCAAATTCATGAATCCACTTTATTTTCATTATTTTCTCATATATTTGAAATCTCAAATAGCACCGGACCAATTTTAGCCAAACTTGGGATGAAGCATTCTTTGGTAATGGTGATTCAAGATAACCCATTTACAGCATATTTGTGAAAGGATGTGTCCTTTTCCCAGGGGAAAAAATAAACAAAGATGGCAAATTTTTCTTTGATATTCCTATCAAAAACCACAATTACAGAATTTTTTTTGTAAAAGTTTGTTCAAACCTTAACCTCGCCTTTGGGGCCATAATAAGGGTTTTGATAATGATAGGCAAATATCCCATTAATGCACATTGATGGCTGCATGGCTCTCTGAGAAAATATTATATGTACATGTATATTTAGATGATACTAGTCATTCTTGTGGTGCTCTAGAATATATATCACTAAATGGCAAATGCTCACATACCCGTATATCATTAAATTTTCGTGATATCAATTATATTAAGTTGAGTATAGTGACACATCCCTTGCTATGAATGATATATGCATACCCTTTTCCATACCACACCCTGTATCATCCTCAGACATTAATATCACACCCTGTATCATGCCCAGACATCAATATCACACCCTGTATCATCCCCAGACATCAATATCACACCCTGTACCAGGCCTAAACACCAATATCACACCCTGTATCTGTCCTAGACACCAATATCACACCCTGTACCAGTCATCCCCAGACACCAATATCACACCCTGTATCAGTCCTAAACACCAATATCACACCCTGTATCTGTCCTAGACACCAATATCACACCCTGCATCAGTCCTAAACACCAATATCACACCCTGTATCTGTCCTAGACATCAATATCACACCCTGTATCATCCCCAAACATCAATATCACACCCTGTACCAGGCCTAAACACCAATATCACACCCTGTATCTGTCCTAGACACCAATATCACACCCTGTATCTGTCCTAGACACCAATATCACATCCTGTATCATCTCCAGACATCAATATCACACACTGTACCAGTCCTAAACACCAATATCACACCCTGTATCTGTCCTAGACACCAATATCACACCCTGTATCAGTCCTAAACACCAATATCACACCCTGTATCTGTCCTAGACATCAATATCACACCCTGTATCATCCCCAAACATCAATATCACACCCTGTACCAAGCCCAAACACCAGTATCACACTCTGTATCTGTCCTAGACACCAATATCACACCCTGTATCTGTCCTAGACACCAATATCACACCCTGTACCAGTCCTAAACACCAATATCACACCCTGTATCTGTCCTAGACATCAATATCACACCCTGTATCATCCCCAAACATCAATATCACACCCTGTACCAGGCCTAAACACCAATATCACACCCTGTATCTATCCTAGACACCAATATCACACCCTGTATCTGTCCTAGACACCAATATCACATCCTGTATCATCCCCAGACATCAATATCACACCCTGTACCAGTTTTAAACACCAATATCACACCCTGTATCTGTCCTAGACACCAATATCACACCCTGTATCAGTCCTAAACACCAATATCACACCCTGTATCTGTCCTAGGCATCAATATCACACCCTGTATCATCCCCAAACATCAATATCACACCCTGTACCAGGCCCAAACACCAGTATCACACTCTGTATCTGTCCTAGACACCAATACCACACCCTGTATCTGTCCTAGACACCAATATCACACCCTGTATCATCCCCAGACATCAATATCACACCCTGTATCTGTCCTAGACACCAATATCACACCCTGTATCTATCCTAGACACCAATATTACACCCTATATCAACCCCAGACTTCAATATCACACCCTGTATCAGCCCCAGACACCAATATCACACCCTGTACCAGTCCTAAACACCAATATCACACCCTGTATCTGTCCTAGACACCAATATCACACCCTGTATCTGTCCTAGACACCAATATCACACCCTGTATCATCCCCAAACATCAATATCACACCCTGTACCAGGCCGAAACACCAATATCACACCCTGCATCATCCCCAGACACCAATATCACACCCTGTATCAGCAGTAGACATTAATATCACACCATGTATCATCCTCAGACATCAATATTTCACTCTGTATCAGTCCTAGTCACCAATATCACACCCTGTATCACCCTCAGACATCAATAACACACCCTGCATCAGTCCTAAACACCAATATCACACCTTGTATCAGTCCTAGACACCAATATCACACCCTGTATCATCCCCAGACATCAATATCACACCCTGTATCATCCTCAGACATGAATATCACACCCCGTATCAGTCCTAAACACCAATATCACACCCTGTATCAGTCCTAAACACCAATATCACACTCTGTATCAGACCTAGACATCAATATCACACCCTGTATCATCTCCAGACACCAATATCACACCCTGTATCAGACCTAGACACCAATATCACATCCTGTATCAGCCCCAGACATTAATATCACACCCTGTATCAGTTCTAAACACCAATATCACACCCTGTATCAGTCCTAGACAGCAATATCACATCCTGTATCAGCCCCAGACATTAATATCACACCCTGTATCAGTCCTAGACACCAATATCACACCCTGTATCAGCCCCAGACATCAATATCACACCCTGTATCAGCCCCAGACATCAATATCACACCCTGTATCAGTCCTGTATCAGATAATAGATAGTGTACACGTGCACACACATAAATACTGATAATTTTGATAAAACAATAGTGACGTCAACAAAACAGTGAAATTTTAAAAGAAACTAATGCAAAATCAGCCTATTAACTCTCCCAATACTTCAGTTATTTATTCAGCCCAGATATTCATTATACTTTTTTTTCAAAATCATTGTCCCAATGATCATTTACACGGTGTACTTTGTAGACATGTTATTTGTATCTCGACGTCGTGTACCATTGCAATGGTCTCAGCGAAAAATTCAATTTTGATATTGATTTAATTTTACCTGTACTTGTTCCTCCAGCTATCAAAATTAATTAGTCATACCGATTCAAAATGAATGCTCTCTCTCTCTCTCTCTCTCTCTCTCTCTCTCTCTCTCTCTCTCTCTCTCTCTCAGAGCATGACATCTACATGCAACTTTTTTTTTTCAAATGTAAGTTTATTATAGTAGCTAATACAATAAATTTTTAATTAATTTAAAGAAAAAAAATGTTGCCTTGAAATGTATTATTACATTTATAACTTTAAAACTATTTAGATGTCTGGGGATGATACAGGGTGAGATATTAATGTCTGGGGCTGATACAGGGTGTGATATTAATGTCTGGGGCTAATACAGGGTGAGATATTGATGTCTGGGGCTGATACAGGGTGTGATATTGATGTCTAGGTCTGATACAGGGTGTGATATTGGTGTTTAGGACTGATACAGGGTGTGATATTGATGTCTGGGGATGATACAGGGTGTGATATTGATGTCTGGGGATGATACAGGGTGTGATATTAACGTCTGCTGCTGATACAGGGTGTGATATTGATGTCTGGGGATGATACAGGGTGTGATATTGATGTCTAGGTCTGATACAGGGTGTGATATTGGTGTTTAGGACTGATACAGGGTGTGATATTGATGTCTGGGGATGATACAGGGTGTGATATTAACGTCTGCTGCTGATACAGGGTGTGATATTGATGTCTGGGGATGATACAGGGTGTGATATTGGTGTCTGGGGATGATACAGGGTGTGATATTGGTGTTTAGGACTGATACAGGATTTATTGAAAGCTACAAAACAAAGAGAAGCACTATACTAGTGTTATTTTGCATTGCTCTTAATTACAATTCCTTTTGATTAGGGTAGGGAAATATTTTCCTTGAAATAAGGTTTTAAAATGTCATAATTATAATCTTTTTAAAAATGGTTATTGTTATAAATAGATATATAACCATTTGATCTGTCAAATTAATTCATATCATTGAGTACTTAATTTTTCATAGGCTAACCTCATTTGCCGTGTTTTGGTCTGTAAACATACCCCTCCCCCGTGAAGTTACCTCTCAATCGTTGCTTTGTCAAATGCGTCAACTTTTATGAAAATTCATATAGATATCTATATTGGCATTTAAAAAAATTATTTAAAAATGATAACTTTTAAAAATTGACCAGAAGGTAGGCGTTAATAAAAAACATTTAAAGTTTATTTCTAATATTTTCTAAAATTGCAAATCAAGGTTATTTATTTCTTTCTACAGTAAATACATCGGGGTCGTTATACTCGTCTAACAACTTCCGATCTGGGCCGGTTTTGGTACACGCAAGCAGAATAAACGAACATGGGTAAAGTTTTTATCAATAGTGAATATGCACTGCATGATGATATACAACAATATATATTTTCAATGACAATGTGGTCAATATTGAAAGGCACGGCAACGTTTAACGATGTAATGGAGTTTAAGGCCAATAGGTTGGGGAAAGGGGGGGGGGGTGCATTTGGAAAAATATCCCTTTCTCAAGTTTCTGTATTGATAATAAGATGATTATAGGATATACGAACAGAATTCAAATTCATAGTCATCTACCACGGACAATGTTTATCCCTTGTCTGATAAACAGGTTGGGAACACTTCCCCTATAGCGAGATATTCTCGCTAAAACGCGAAATTATCTCTCTCTAATGAGAGTAAATATATCCCGTACAACCGAGAAAAACACCCGTGGAGTACATCGCTTCGTGTGTCACGTGAAAAGAAGAAAAAGTGCTAAAATGTCTGATACTTCTGCAAATATATTAATCAAAACAAAAACATTCATAATGTGCATTGGATTTCAGAGTCCTTCCCTCTTACGCAGCAACTTTGATATGCAATTTCTTGACTACGTTGTCAATTTTATAGAAACAATTCGCGTCATGTTCAGTATGTGTCGCACTTATACAGCATTTGAACTTGCACAGAATTTGCCATTATTTTCAATAAAGACTCTAAAACACCTGTTTATGGTAATGTTTACTCTCTCACTAGAGAGGGATAATCGCGTTTTAGCAAGAATATCTCGCTATAGGGGAAGTGTTCCCAACCTGTTAAATGTTGAAGACATGTTACAGTTTAGTTAGAATAATCTAACTCATCTGTGTCTCGGGACATGGACAAGCCCTCACCACCGACCCGGTTATAGGACATTATCACTTTAACATTCTATCTAGTTACAGTTAGGCATAGTGATGGGCAATTGGAAAAAAAAAATTAATCGATGATCGGATTAATCGGATGCACCTTTTCGATTCATTATTCGAAAAATAATCGAATTTTATTCATTTCAAATTTATAGCAGAAATATATTAAATTTACTGTATTTTTTTACCCTAAAAATCAAGTTAATTAGAATAAAATCATAAGATTGATCGAATGTATCTAGTTTAACGTCTCCCTCGAGAATTTTTCACTATGGAGACGTCTAAAATCATTTGAAATTTGAAGTTAATAATCCCATACTATCGATTTTGTTTTCCTGGAATAGGGATAGATCTCTCAACTGTTGTTGTTCCTATGGGTTAGAATAGAGCCTCATTTCCCCTTGCTTGTTGTAAGAGGCAAAATCCGAGGCCCTGGGCCGTGTCACAGCAGGTGTGGCACAATAAAGATCCCTCCCTGCTCAAATACTTTAAGCGCCGAGCATAGGCCTAAATTTTGCAGCCCTTCACCGGCAATGGTGACGTCTCCATATGAATGAAAGATTTCAAGAGGGACGTTAAAACAATATTCAATCTTATCGGATGATTCAGCTTCGTCAGCCATTTTTAATTTTAGTGAAGTCGTGGCAGTAATATTCGTATTATAAAAAAAATACTGATGTCGGCGATTTTCGATTTTGAAAATGACAATCGATTATTCACATCGTTTCAGTTTTAGTGACCGACAATCGAAAGTCGGCGACAATCGGTACATCACTAGTTAGGCATATAACTGCAATTTTACATCGTCGGAAACCCATGGTTGATTACGCTTCATTTCGAAGCATAATCAACCGTGGGTTTCCGACGATGTAAAAGTCACGATGGATCAGTACTCAGTAGTTGGACTAAGTGTTCACTTATAGCAGGTTTTGTGTTTGAGGTCTGAAGTCAAAAAATTTCAAGCCAGCTTGGTACCTGTGACCACTTATACCTTGGCCATTTTAAAGTTACAATGTGAAAATTTTAGGGGTGGGATGATACCCAGTAAATATATGTAATGATCGCTCTTTTGACCAAGCACTCGACATTTTGAAGTGAGAGTTCTGATTGGCACTGCACGTACAGCTGGTTGTATCTAGATAGTAGTGAAAAATTATTGAATGAAGAAGCAAACCAAAAAACAGAACAAATTTATTTCTGATTCAAATTCAAGAATATTTTCCATTAATGAAATGTAATGGCAAATAAAGCTTCAAATTACTCGCCCTTGATTACAGGTGGTGCACGATCCGTTTACATCCAAGGCGTTTCTAACCTCAATTTTAAGAGAGCGTCGGAAGGACACGTTTAGATTAGAAAGTTGTTGAATATTTAGTAACGAAAGTGAATTACGGTTCGTAGTACCTCGCTGCGCTTAGAGACGAACTTAGAAAACGCAATGCAAGACTCTCTGGGCGGAAAGGAGAGCACAATGAGAGTTTCAGTTTCAACCGAATTTTCTCTGCCACATCGATTAAATAAAGACATTCAATACACATTGAACGTTTTTCACTATAAACTAATTCGTGATTAAGTTTACATGCTTAAACAGTAGTATAGGTTGAATATATAATATACAATACATCATAATTCTTTATAAGTTGTTGAATTGCATGTGTTTAAAACAGTAAGATGCGGATCCCCCGCCCCTCTCTTTCGATCGAGGATTAAGAATATCAATTATTAAATATATCCATATATCTCTGAATTTCTATTATTAAGCTGTTAAAATATGTAGTAATAGTGAATATATATGTATAACTTCTCTTTATAAAATAAAATTCATGATAGAGAAGGTATACATGTATATAGAGTACATATATCATAACCCTTAACTTCACACTTTAACAGTTTATTTGTGTGTTTTAACTTATACCACTTACGTGATGATGTCACGGTAAGTAAACAGTCCTTGCGATTAACTTTTTTATTAGTCCATAGGGCAAGCAAGAGCATAAAAATTGGCAGGTCAAATAAATTTTACTATCCCAAATGTTAGCTGTAAAATAATGATTCAAAATTTCGAGTTTCTACATTTTAATTGAATATTACAATTTGGATTGCAAGTTTAAGACAGAAGTTCAAGCTTTCTTTCAACTTCTAAATTCATGTCTCTATCCATATAGTATTATTGATATACTATGAGTTGGTTGTACTTTGTGTGAAAAGCACGACTGTATCCTGCGTAGGAATTTTTGTATCCAAATGACGTTTGTCCATGGTGTTGCAGGAAACTGATGTAGGCCTACATGATTTGACCCGTGTTTACTTTCATATATAAGGATTTATCATGCTTATATGTACCATGACAGTTCATGATATGAATGATTTAATGTATACTAAAATACATCACTTAACAAATGTAGCACACTTTTCAATTTGTAGGTCAATTTGAATGTTCATACTTCAGATTGAAATCGAAGTTACAAGTGAATATTGAAAAATGTAATTAATGTAATGCAATGATTTTTTAAAATAAAAACCACAATGAACAATAGGCCTATGTATGGCTTTTATTATAAACACAACATTGTATATGTGACAGTGAAATTTGTATTTACTTCACTTGGATAAATATATAGCTTTATGAATTTGCTTTTAATTTTCAATTTTTGATAAAAGTAGATATGATTCAAACTTTATTTCTAAAAATTTCAGGAATATCTTAATCTCTTGTACTTCCATGGGTCAGTTGATCAACATGACATAACAAAATAACCATGATAATGCAAACTTTGATAAGTTATGAAAGTTTGACAATTTCATCACATATTTTGATTTATGTCATATGTATTGAAGAATCCAGACTCGTTTTCCCTGAAATTCAAACAATATTTTACAACACTTTGAATTATAACAAAATTAACAATGAAAGTAAAGTGTTGAAGTTAATTTACAATCCAGTCATCAAAAACGAAAACAAGACCTAGGAATATTCACTGCCTTACAGTTACAGTCTGATTATAGCCATCCCCTTATTACAGTCGCGTCGTCGTAGCGAGTGACGGCGGAAGGGGGGGGGGGGGGGGTAGCAATCGCGTTCATTCATATTTTGACGACCTTGGTTAACTCTAAAATTAATTTTTTAATGACATCTTAAATATATTATTGTACCATACTTCGTTTATATATTGATGACTCAAATTTCCCCTGTTCGATTAGATCTAGTCTATAGGGGGGGGGGGGGGGGGGGGGGGGGGTGAGAGTCATAGAATTATAAGATCATTGATGACTGTATCACTAAGGATAGATAAAATTTCAGCATAAAACATTAATGCAGAATATTACGATCTACAGAGCAAATGTGTAACCCACCGTAAATACTTTCTGCAACAAAATCGTCATCTGATATATGTGAAGTCGGACTGAACTGAAGACTGGCTTTTCTAGCGCACAGCGCTGCGTGGAACTTAAAATGATCGTTGTCGCTGTCACATTTGATGACAATGAACCGATTGGGTTTTTTTTAAAGCTTCATTTCTCAGGAACTCTACCCCTGCTCCCTGTTTGCACTCTCATGAATCTTATGTACACCGGAAGTCAACAAGGACGTAAACGAGTCTTGCGCCACCTATGTTTGAAATAGGGGAAAGAACTGACAAATATTCACAATTCTGCACAATATGCCAGTTGGTGCAGTAAGTGATACTTCGAATGCCTAAGTTGGTAAATCTACGTGTATATCCAGACGATAAAATCAAATGTATTAAAGGTGTCTTCTGTTTGAACTTTCAATATGTGAATGTAATAAATGCAAAATACAGTCACAAGAAATGTCTTGCTAAAGCAAATACTTAAAAACAATGTTATATTTGTAAGTACTTTTAATTAGATATAGTAATTACAATCAATGTGGTTTAATAAGAATTGCATGTAATTTTAAAATTACTTTCTGAATACTTATCACTTACTTAATTTGGGTGATGAAATCTCAAGTACTGAGAGTGTCCGGGTAGCACAGAGGTAGTGCTTTCACTTCTCACTGCTGTCACCCGAGTTCGATCCCTTTTATCCGCAGTGAGAGGGAATGGTGGTCACCCGCACAGGCACATGGTTTCCCCGTTTATATGTATATTCTGAGCACAATTCGACATGAGTATTTGTTCCTCTCCTGCATGTAAACAAATTGTTTCCACCTTACTGTGTACAAGATTTCTCTAAAGGGAAATAACTGTTGTCTAAAGGAAAAGTTAGGAAATTGTGAATTACAAAAATAAAAGTTCATGCCACCAATGTACGGTATGATTACAAAATTTTAAGGTTAAACAAATGTTCTGTCTAGAAATTGATAAAATGTTGCTTGGATTATTGCTATAATACTAAAGTAAATTAGATGATAAATGTAAAGAGTAAAATGATTTTTAAAAAGTGATTTTATATAAAAATGTAAGGGGGGGGGGGGGACTCATATGTTTATCATTTTATGGTCCACAGCTGTTATTTTACATAATACTAGTGTTATCATTTTTAGCTCACCTGAACCAAAGGTTCAAGTGAGCTTTTCTGATCGCTTTTTGTCTGTCGGTCTGACTTTCTGTCCGTCTGTCTGTTAAACTTTTCACATTTTCGACTTCTTCTCCAGAACCACTGGGCCAATTTCAACCAAACTGAAGGGCCATGTCCCTTTCAAATGGGAAATAATCACAAAAATGCAAAAATAGGGTGGGGTCATTTAAAAATCTTCTTCTCAGTGGTTCACTGGGCCAGAAGAGCTGAAATTTACCTGAAAGCTTCCTGACATATTGCAGATTCAAGTTTGTTCAAATCATGGCCCCCGGTGGTAGGATGGGGCTACAAGGGGGGATCAAAGTTTTACATACAAATATATAGGAACAATCTTTAAAAATCTTCTTCTCAAGAACCACTGAGCCAGAAAAGCTGATTTTTACATGAAAACTTTCTGACATAGTGCACATTCAAGTTTGTTCAAATCATGGCCCCCGGGGATAGGATGGGACCCCAAGGGGAGATCAAAGTTTTGCATACAAATATATAGGGAAAAACTTTAAAAATCTTCTCAAGAACCACTAAGCCAGAAAAGCTGAGATTTACATGAAAGCTTCCTGACATAATGCAGATTCAAGTTTGTTCAAATCATGGCCCCCGGTGATAGGATGGGGCCACAATAGGGGATCAAAGTTTTACATACAAATGTATAGGAACAATCTTTAAAAATCTTCTTCTCAAGAACCACTGAGCCAGAAAAGCTGATTTTTACATGAAAACTTTCTGACATAGTGCACATTCAAGTTTGTTCAAATCATGGCCCCCGGGGGTAGGATGGGGCCACAAGGGGGGATCAAAGTTTTACATACAAATATATAGGGAAAAACTTTAAAAATCTTCTTCTCAAGATCCACTAAGCCAGAAAAGCTGAGATTTACATGAAAACTTTCTGACATAGTGCAGATTCAAGTTTGTTCAAATCATGGCCCCCGTGGGGTAGGATGGGGCCACAAGGGGGATCAAAGTTTTACATACAAATATATAGGGAAAAACTTTAAAAATCTTCTTCTCAAGATCCACTAAGCCAGAAAAGCTGAGATTTACATGAAAGCTTCCTGACATAATGCAGACTCAAGTTTGTTCAAATCATGGCCCCCGGGGGTAGGATGGGGCCACAAGGGAGATAAAAGTTTTACATACAAATATAGGAAAAAGCTTTAAAAATCTTCTTCTCAAGAACCATTGGGCCAAAGAAGTTGACATTTACATGAAAGCTTTCTGACATGTGTAGATTCAAGTTTGCAAAGGGTAGTTTGGGCCATAATAGAGACTAAGGTTTTACATGCAAATATATATGGAAAGTCTTCAGATATGGGCCAAGGTGACTCAGGTGAGCAATGTGGCCCATGGGCCTCTTGTCAATCTTACAATTTTTACTTAAGGGATGATAATGTAAGAAATGCTGTACCAATGTAATAATGAATATTTCATTGATTGCGGAGTTTCATTAATTACAATGTTTTGTTTCAGCCGTTAACAGTGGTACGTCCTGTGTTCTGTCCTTTACCATGGCGCTGACATCGTTTGCCGCTATGCAGATGTTTAAACAACAGTTGGCAGGGTCAGAGTACATGACGATCGTAGGCGGACTTCTTGGGAGCACCGTTTTCTTCTTCATTCTTATTGTATCCTTTAAGGAGGAGTGACACCTCAAGAGAAATTTGATATTGATGAAAAGTGAAGGATATGTAAATTAGTATTCTTAATTTGAAAACTTTCAAATTTACTGATAAAAAAATTGCAATTTTTATTGAAAGTAATCTGAAAAATATTGAAAACCTGTGCACTACTGGATTCGAACTGGCTATCTACAGATCAGCCATCAACATGTTAACCGACTGAGGTACTCAGCTAGGCAATTAGATTTAAAATGAATATACGAATATTGCTGATATTCATATTTTCATTCACGTTTTTTAAAGGAAGTCAGCCATTATGATGATGTAGTATACCTCCTTAAGGACATTTACTGAAAACTACAGCAGTCAGTCCCTTGAAAAATGAAATGTTTTTTGTTCTATCCCAAAAAGGTAATAAATTTAGTTACGTGCTGATTAGTCGAGTTTCAATTACACTTTTAATAATAATAATAATGATTGGTTATATATAGTGCTTTTTCCAGCTGCTCAAAGCGCTTTACAATACATTATTACCCCGGCGGACCTTATATCTATCTAGAACTTTCTCAGCTTCCTGGGAAGCATACAGTGCAAGCTGCCGTTACAGGCGCTTGAGCACTAACATTCTAACAATATCTTTCACTGTCTATAGCCAGGTACCCCTTTTACACTTCGGTGGAGTGAGGAAATTCATGTAAAGTGCCTTTCTCAAGGACACAACGTCGGCCCTGCTGTGGCCAGGACTCAAACCCACGACCTTTCGGTCGAAAGTCTGACAGCTGAACCACTAGGCCACCGAGGCCACAGGCGTACTTCCTCCTGTGTGTTAAAACGTCATTGTATTTTAGTCTGGCCACAAAAGTGTAAATAGCATTAATTTAATTTTAAGTGAGCAGGTAGGTAAAAATCAACAAGTATTTCTGCAGCTGGGTCCAGGCTGTAAAATTTAGATGAACTCACTTTTAACCTAGGTCTCACCTTTTTACTACATATAAAAATATCTTCTGTAAAATTGAGACATAGATTAATAGGGATCTTTTCAAAATTTTATGGCCCCGGACCCTTGTGTTTATTTTGCAAATTACTGCAGTCACCAGTATTGCAGGGCTTGAAGCTAACTTTTTATGTCACCAGTCCAGCCGGACTGATGGGTATGATTTCAACCAGTCCGCAGAAAAATTTACCAGTCTAACAGTTATTCAGAAATAATTAAACATATTTCGTTAATGTTATTAAAATGAAATTTAACTCAATATGCCTCAGACAATACTGTAACACTTAAATGTGGGATTATTTACGAATCAGATTCGTCTGATATCTACAGATCAAAGCATGCCAAATGTGTGTATAAATTTCATAAGTATATTTTCCAAAATGATGCTTAATAAAATTAACCAGTCCCATCAGACTGACTTAAACAAATGTCAGTCAGTCCGCTAGACTTTTAACCAGTCACAGACTGACGGGCATATGTTAATTGCAAGCCCTGTAATGGCTACATTTCTCACAGGAAGAACAGAAAATTTCAATTCACTTTGTTGAAGAATGTTTAGTTCCTTAATCATCAATTATAAAACATGTGAATATTGCATTTTTATGACACTGGAATCAAGATTCGGGTGGGGGGGGGGGGGGGGGGGCATATAATTAATAATTAAATTTAAATCAAAAACTTTAACCTTGGTCATATCTTTTACACCATAAAGAGGTAGAGGTTTCATAATTGAAACAATGTATGTGTATTTCTTGTGATATCAAACAATGATAAATTGCAGTAGTTGTAACTAGAATTCGAGGTTTATCCTTAATAGTTTTCCAGGGAGTTGGTAATTTAGAAAGCACATTATTTGGCAGTAACTTTCAAACCAAACTTTTCCCTGAAGGTAAGTTTTAAGACATATTTCACTTACTTTTTACTTTGAGGACATATCACAATGCATGTACAAAATTTAATTCTCAATTTTATTTCCTAGTGCTTTTCTGCCTGGCTGTGTCCATGTTTGCCTCTGCCTTGGTTCATCGAGTTTGTGTCACCACTTGGTAAGAATTGAATGTGTTTTACAATAAAATACAATTAGATACTGGATTTGTACTTTATATTGTATACCTGTGGTATTAAACAGTTTCATGAGTTGATTTTAATATATTTCATTGTCAATCACACGAAATTCTGCAGTTTGAATTTTTTGCAATTTGATCCGTAAATGGTAGCAAATTATATTCTGTGTTTCCAGTTTCTTCGTTTTCATTATACCTATAATAATAATAATAATTGGTTTTATATAGCGCCTTATCCAGCGTATGCTACTCAAAGCGCTTTACAATAATCAATGTACATTATTACCCCGGCAGACCTTATATCAATCTAGAACTTTCTCAGCCTCCTAGGAAGCATACAGTGCAAGCTGCCATTACAAGCGCTAGAGCACTAACATTCTAACAATATCTTTCACTGTCTATAGCCAGGTACCCCTTTCACACTTGGGTGGAGTGAGGAAATTCATGTAAAGTGCCTTTCCCAAGGACACAACGTCAGCCCTGCTGCGGCCAGGACTCGAACCCACGACCTTTCGGTCGAGAGTCTGACGGCCTAACCACTAGGCCACCGACCTATCTATACTTATATGTATCAATACAGTTTTTGTGATTGTAATTTTTGCGGATATATCCTATCCACAAAATTTTGCAAAAAGTTGACAACTGCATAAAATATCCGTTATGCGATATATAAGATTTGTCCACAGCTATATAGTTTACTTCAGAATCGTTCCCATGGGGTCAAGATTTAGTTAGATTTTAAAAAATGCTATATCTATGGCATCTTGATTTTGTGTCGGAGGAATTCTCACCCTTAAATTCACTTCTTCCTGTTCATGCATGATTGTATCAAGGAAATCAACTAAACTTAAACAACCACAGAAAATTGTGTTTATTGGGAGTTGAGCGTAATTCACCTTCCTAAGTCATTGGGCACAGAGCACATTGATGTCTGTATATTGCAAGGGACTTTTGAGTGAGCAGCATCGCACCTCCATCTTTACCTGTGTTTGGTGTGTACAGTAACAAACATGATAGAAAACGCCCACTAAAACTTATATTATTCAAATCTCAATTTTTATACAGAAAGATCCGTTTTGTTTCATGGAAACGGCGTCATATGAAACAGGCATATTTTTTTCTATTGATGAATAAGAAAATCTTCAGCTTTAATTTTCATGAGCAATATAGAATGGTCATCTTTATTCTAACTTGCATGCTATAGACATTATATGGACGAGTTCATCGCTGATTAGAGGGGTCGAAGGTTAAAGACATACTACATAACACACTGTGTATATAGTAAATAATCACTGAACCAATGTTAACTGTGCACATTTAGTAAAAATAAATCAATGTTAAAAAAAACCTGTGGAATTGCTACGTTATGTAATTCATTTTTTTTTCATCTTTTAAACTGTTTGGAGTTCCACTCCTAGGAGTACATTCTGTGCTTTGATATTTCAGGCTGCAGCAAACTCTTAATCAGAGTTATGGTTCTTGTTATGACTACAAAATTGTTTTGTTTTCAGCTTTCTCTTCTCTCTGGTGGCTCTGTACTACATAAACAAGATCTCTTTGAATAAGTACACAGCACCTGTTTCTGCAACTCCAGTCAAAGCCTCACAAAGCAAAAAGAAGAAGTAGATTCTGACATTTAATGTTCAGTGTTCACTGTCATCACATATTGTTACAGTCATCTATATTTAGAAATAAAGTTTTTTTAAATGTATTTATCTGCCCTTTGTTCTTACTTTAGTGGGAAGGCTCGTGATGCACGTATTCAGCTGTATTTTGAATTACGATCTTTATAGACGCAATATTGCTGATTCTCCATTATGTTCCTGTGGCATGCGTGAAGACGTATATCACTTTTTCTTTATTTGTAAGAAATATTCAATTGCTAGATACAGATTAATGGATAGATGGCTATGGTTAAATGATTTGGTCATTATTGACACACATCTTCTACTGCAGGGTGATAATGTCTTCTCTACCGAATTAAATAATTGTGTTTTCTCTTATGTTCAAACGTATATTCATGAAACTAAAAGATTTGGCTGATGATCATATCATATTCCATTGTTTATCTATAGAACACTTACCATTTTTGTATTCTCTACATATTATTTTTTTAATGACAATTGTGTGTTACATGTATTGGGTTGCTTCTGATCCTTTTGTATATATTATATACAATAAAATACATTCAAATCAACTGGTGATCAATTCAATGAGACCAAGTGTGAGATTTAGGGGGTCTGGGGCTGAGATTTTTATCAATGTCTAAACAATCCAGTTTTTAAGAATTTTTCCATACAATGCTCATGTATGTGTTGTTGTTTTTTTAAACAAACATGCTTCTCCCTTTCAGATGAATGTAAAACCACTGGTTTCATTTAAGCTAACTCCATACTCACATTATTATCCAATAAAAGTTTAGAAAGTGTATTTATTTCTATTTATTAGAGTTAAAACAAATAAATTATCATATAGAATATGTAAGTCATCACACTTTTTAAGATGCGAGGCATACACATACAGAATCATATACCATCGTCAGAAAATTGCATTTTTCTGAAACAGCATTATCAAAATTTCACAAAAACTGATTATAACAATATAATATTATTCATTACAATTTCAGGAAACCGTTTCCATACAAAAATATACAAAATGTCTGAAAAGTAAAGGAAATCTATTGCATTATGGACATGATAAAGATTTCAATGAAAACAAGAGTTATTGCTCTTGGACTCAATATTTTGAAAAATATCAGTGACTATTCATGACTTTTGAAATATTTTATATTTATATAGGGAGTAAATGGCCCCTATTGATATTGAGGGCAAGGGTCAAACTGGATACAGTGAAATATTGTGTGCACAATATCTTGAGATCCCTTTGCTTGATAGATATATAACTTGATACATTCTAAGGAGTACCGGTAGATGACCCCTATTTATTTCAAGATCAAGCTGCTATGAATATTTCAAATATGCCCGTTCAATTATCCATTGTACATGTATTTAGAATCATTTGCTTGACAGGCATCAAACATGGTACTCTGGACTCGCCTAAAGAGTTAAGGTAACTCCCATTGGTTATCAAGTCACGAGGTCAAAGGCCATGGCAAAAATGACTGGTTATATTGATATCAAACTTATTGTTAGGGTTGATGGTCCAAAGCATGAGAATTTGTTACGCGCGCGTGAGAGCATAAGATGGACTCAAAAAGCGTAAGACTCGCGCGCTAAGCGTGAGATATCATGGATATGAAACGCTATAAACTGCAATTTCAGTGACTGAGGTCGTCTGATACAATGAAGCCCCGTCGTCATAACAAACCATTCTTTTGAACTTTTAGTTTGAGTCTCTAAGTTTAAACATGGACTCCACTTAAAATAAACCTCGGGGCATTTATACGCTATCCCACGAAACTTAATTACAAAATTTACCAATTACCAGGGTGTGCTTCGATTTTTTACAAATGTCAGACTTCTTAGAATTAAGCCATTTATTTGTAAAGTTCTAAAGGTTTTATTTTGCTTATAGCGCAAAGACGTAATAAATGCATAATTATGATGAGGTTTTATTTTACTTTTAGGGGCCTATATCAAAATTGTGAAGTTAATTATGGTCTGGGTTTCGCACCCCAGTGTAGAACACCTCTCTCTCTCTCTCTCTCTCTCTCTCTCTGTATTCTGTAAAATTTATCGTCGTGGATTTAGAATGGTGTATAGTGACATCAGACAAGCACATTTGGAAAAGAGAATTGAAAAATGGCCATCCCGTTCAAAGATACATGAATAGTGAAAATTAAAGCTTGATAAAATGGTCATCTTGGGGTGGGGTGGGGTAGATGAGATGTAATCGGGAGACAGGAAAGGTGGCGTTAGAAGACGATCAGAATACAATGCTGTATCATCTTCCCAAACTAAAGGTTTCTAATCATGATCCGCTCCTCATAATGCTTGATGTGTAGCGGATCAGAAACACTTGGGTTGGTTGGTTGTATATTGTTTAACGTCCTTCTTGAGAATCTTTCACTCATATATCGAGACGTCACCATTACCGGTGAAGGGCTGCCAAATTTAGGCCTATGCTCGGTGCTTATGGCCATGGACCAGGGAGGGATCTCTATTGTGCCACATCTGCTGTGATACGGGGCCTTGGATTTTGTGGTCTCATCCGAAGGATCGCCCCCATGTAGTTGCCTCTTACAAAACGCAAGGGGGTACTGATGACCTATCCTCACGGGGTTAGCACTGCATCAAACGTATCCCGGAGTGAAGCGTTCGTAACCAAATTATATATGTTTAAAATTAATCTTATTTTTTATATTCAAATTTTATTTTCAATTCTGTCGTAATTCCCAGTCGTTAAATCAGACCTACTACATGTACATTTATGTGCAGATACATGTAGTATGTCTGACTAACGCATTCACGAAGAAGTAGAGCTACTATCATTGCATATTGTAGAGATATGAAAGCAGGGGCGGATCAAGGCATTGCAGTTAGGGGCGCAACTTTATGAGGCTAGGGCCGCCTTGAGGCCCCCAGTGGATCCAGAACGAAGCCTTGGTGGGCCCCCTCAAAGCTAATGGATTTTACAGATTTTATAGGGCTTGAAATATGTCTCCTATGTAGTAAATTTTACTATTTTCTGTCATTTTTAATTAGCTGAAATTAATTAAAATGACGCAAATTTGGAGTTTTATTTTTTTTTTGCTGATAAAAGTAATTCAATGTTGTCATTTGTTTCTCCGAGAGTGGAAGAAATTACTAGTATTGCTTTCTTTTCAGTATGGTTTACATATTTCTAAACAATATACATGTACTATGATTTAACTTAAAGAGTGGCGGATTTAAGGAGGGTCAGCCGGAGCCCCCCCCCCCCCTCCTAAATTTTTTCAAATTTAAGGCAAATCGTGGCTTAGAAAAATGTAAACTATAAAAGAAGCAATATATTCTTCCACTCTCGGAGAAATAAATGACACTTTTATTGGGAGAACTTACATTTTTTCCCCAAAAAAATCCTTAAAATTATCTTCAATAAACCATATTAAAAATGACAGAAAATAGTAAAATGACTGCATACGTGATATATTTCAAGCCCTATAAATTCTGTAAAATCCAGGAGCTTCCGGGGACTTCGCCCCCCAGGCCCCCACCAGGGCTTCGTCCTGGACCCACTGGGGGCCTCAAGGCGGCCCCCAGACCCCCTGCCTCATAAAGTTGCGCCACCCCCTAACCGTAATTTCTGGATCCGCCCCTGCTTAAATTTAAAAATTAGGGGGGGGGGGTGTTGAGCCTTAAATCCGCCACTGGAAAGGCAAAAACAATGGAAATGTCAAAATTTTGTGGTGCAAGGTACAGATTGATAAATTTATATCTTATTGATATTTCCAATTAATCAGCTAGCTGCAGAACTGTAGCTCTCTGAAAAAATATTGTGACGGATCTGTTCCGTCACAATATTTTTTCAGAGAGCTACAGTTCTGCAGCTATTTTTGAGGTATGGGGATTGAGAGAACTTGTCCGATGATGTAAATGTCCGTAAAAAAAAAATGAATATCAGTGAACTCATTCATGAAAGAATCAGGAAGAAATGAATTGCAAATATGCATACACTGTATTGTGTATAACTCTCGTTTTGTATTCCTTAACTATTGTCATGCGTAATTATACTTTTATCAAAGGGATATAAATCCATATTTAAGCTAAGAGAAATTGTTTCCCTTTTGTATATTTACAATATTACAGTTTCACATCAAATCTTGTCCTCTGATGAATCGATAAACTTGAAACTAGAATTTCGTCGATATCTTCTTATAATCTAGATTTAATGAGAGCGAACTCTTTTAAGATTCTTCGAGCTAAAATAGAAGGTTCATTCTCTATTTCTGTCGGACCATCGATCTTGGATATTTCAATTATGACTGAAATTTTATTAAGTAAAAAGTGAATCATGTTGTCAGTGTTGGTGGTATTTTTTCAGCTTAACAATTCATTTGTAATACTGTAAAGACATTTATGTATAGCTGATAGGGTGATGCTCCGTTTGGGCACAATATTGCTCCATTATAAGAATGAATCGTAACACCTTTGTCAGGGATTAGAATGGTCATTTATTGAGGAAATAGATGACAAGAGTATTTTAACATATATACAAAAGGATGTGTAAAGAAATAATTGAAATAATTATGTTATCGAATTCAATCAATCGAAGGGTCAACTTTCTATAAAGATATTCCATAAAATAAAATGACCTAAATGTTTCTTTTCTTCTGAAGATAATGTTCATCTTTTTATTTTTCATTAAAAAATAAATATTTGCAATGTAAGAAGATCTTTGATATTCATTTCGTAGGTATTTGAATAAAAATAAGTATCAAAATATGAATGAAATTAAATTATATTCAAAATATAAAATCTCTAAAATTTAATTTTCAAAAAATCCAAAATTATCTTTTACATGTATAATATATATATATATATATATATATATATATATATATATATATATATATATATAATTTGAAAATATTCACGCGCATCCATTAAAAACCGACAAGATTCAATATAATCGATACCTGTTACTTATAGCAGCGGATGTGAACGGCAAACAGCACTTCGCGTGAACAGACTGGCGGTAATTAATTCTGATTGACAAAATCCTGATTATGAGAATACCAAAGTAAAAGTTGGGCACTTCCCATTGTTTGATCAGTTTTGTTAGCTGTGTTGTAAATAACAATGGAGATATGTCCTATCGATTTCTGTTGCTTTTTATTAATATCACACTGGATTTAATAAACTCACGGAATCACAAAGCTTGATAAAGGCTTCCTTCTCTATACCTGATTTCGGGTGTGCATGCTATAATACTTGATTAGCGAGCAGAATTAGTAGCTGTGTTTCGGAATAGTTGTCTGTCCATTGTGTTGATTTAGTTCTAGACAAAGTCAGGTACTCTTCCTTCGATCTCTACTACACGACAATGATTCACCTCGCCAGTTTAGAAACGTACACATTCTTAAACAATGGATGCATGTAACCTTCAAGGTGCAGAGAAGAAGAGGTTTTAGAAGATAGATAATTGTATGGGTTTTGTTTGTTTGTTTGTTTGTTTTGGGGGAGTTTTGTTTGTGTTTTGGTTTGTTTGTTTTTAAGGTGAGGTTATTGTTGTGTGGTTTTTTTAGGGGGTGGGGTGGAGGTGGGTGGGTTGGTTTTTTCATTTTATAAATTCATTTGAATACAAATTGCAATGCGATATACACATTAATCATAAATTGTAAATTCATGTCTGCAAGCTGTGTATAATAGAAACGTATTTACTTTAGTGATTAAGTAGAATCCGTAATCAGGATCAAGAGGGGGTACAAGGGTTTCAACCCCCCCCCCTTTTTTTTTATTGAATGTTTTTAACGTGGATGAAAGATTTCATTTAAAGTTTCTTTTTAGGTGAATTTTCTAGACGATATCAAAGCGCCGAAAGTACCGAGAAGCGCTAGGCGTGGTTTTCACTATATCTAGAGTAATCCGTAGTCAAATTCAGTGTGTAAATAACGGTCTAACAGTCAGACAGCATTTGGCCCAATAACAGGTTGCATTGGTACATTATATCGTTATGACGACCATAGCATTTGCGAAATGCTGATTTGAAACAAGACTGTTAAAATCCCTGTAACATCAACTTACTATTCAGCAGCTAGCTTCGAATTAAAAACTGATCATACGCAGAACATGCTCTTGTGTATTGAATCAGGTGAGAGACATTTTAAACACCATATGCAGGTGATGATCGAATATTGGTAGATAAATATGGGAAGTTGACGATGGAGAAGCTGAAATCATCCCGTTTGTCATACAGTTGAGTTGTCAGTTTGCCGTTAATGTCTACTTTCAATAAAATATCCAAGTATGAAGCAGAAGTGGACGACTCTGTGGTGTCCTTTATTTCGAGCTCACAGGGATATATTAAATCGACATATGAATGAAAACTATCATTGTTAATAGACAAAACGTCATCGATATATCTAAAAGTCGAATTGAGTTGTTAGTTTGACATTAATATCTATGATTAATAAAATTTTCAAGTATGAAACGATTTTATATCTTGTAAATGAACAATTGATGTCGTTGTTCAATCAAGTTCGACCCTTTATTTAAGAATGACTCGTATATACTTTGCAGTGCCTAGATATAGACCATGTTATACGCGATCCACCACCGTGTTCTTGTTCTTCATCTTCTTTCAACTATAGTCCAGCTGTAGATGTCATTACTGGTGATGTTGATATAGTTGAAAATGAGGACCTCAAATCACTTATTCTAAAAGGTCCTAAATACAGAAAGCCTCGGTCTTTTAATTGGCAACAGAACTTCATATCTATTATGAATTATGTCGAAGATTATGCCAGACAATGGGCTAAATATGAAAAAGAAGAACTTGATACAGTGTCAGAATGTGTTGAAAGCATAAGAGGAATATTAAAATCCCGCATTAGACATATGAAAACAAAAGTACGTACCATCTATCCTTCTGTGTTTAGTAAACCAGAAGTGATAAAAGAATTAGATAGGTTACATGAGGAATATGTTTTGGTTCCAGCTGACAAAGCTAGTAACAACATTGTCTTTGTTTGTAAGGCTCATTATTACAACTGTATTTTCAACGAACTTGGCATTAATTCCACTTTTGGTAATCGTGCTTATACTCCAACTGCCCTTTCAAAAGATGAAGTTCTTCAAAACCATGCTTCAGTTTTAGACACATTTAATATCCCAATCAATGGGTCGAATGAATATGAGTTACCGTACCTATACTGGATTCCTAAACTACATAAAAACCCTTACAAAGATACATTGCTGGATCCAGTAAGTGCTCTACCAAGCCCCTATCTTTGCTCCTCACGAAAATATTAACAGCTATGAAGGAGAAACTTCAAACTTACTGTGCGACTACATATGCCAGAAGTGGTGTTAATCAAATGTGGATTCTAAAAAATTCTAAAGAACTTTTAGTAAACTTGAAATCGCAGAATTTTCCCCAAATCAATAACATTAAAACCTATGACTTTTCAACACTATACACGACCATTCCTCGCGATAAATTAAAGACTAGACTTTTTGACATCATAGACAGTTGCTTCTTCAACAAAAATGAAAAACGGAAATATTCATATCCAGTGATCAGTCATTCAAAAACTTACCTTGTTAAACACCATTCTGATTCCCCGCACAAGTACTCTGAAGTTGAAATAAAAAATATGCTAGAGTTCCTCATTGACAAATATCTTCGTGGTCTTTGGTGATCAGGTCTTCCAACAGTCTGTTGGAATTCCCATGGGCACGAATTGTGCTCGTTTGTTAGCTGGCCTATTTCTATATTCATATGAAGCAGAATTTATTCAAAAACTTCTACGTGAGAAGAATAAATCTCTCGCTGTGGCCTTCAATTCGACATTTCGATGACGTTTTGTCTATTAACAATAATGACTTTCATTCATACGTCGATTTGATATATCCCTGTGAGCTCGAAGTAAAGGACACCACAGAATCGTCCACTTCTGTTTCGTACTTAGATATTTTATCAAAAGTAGACATTAACTGCAAACTGACAACTCAACTGTATGACAAACGGGATGATTTCAGCTTCTCCATCGTCAACCTCCAATATTTAAGTAACAATATTCCATTATCACCTGCATATGGTTTTTATATATCTCAACTGATTCGATATGCAAGAGCTTGTTCTGCGTATAGTCAGTATCTAAATCGAGGTAAGCTACTGACAAACAAGTTGATGGTACAGGGCTTTCAACAGTCTCGACTGAAGTCAGCATTTCGAAAATTCTATGGTCGTTATAACGATCTATTTCGTCAATACAACCTATCATTGGGTCAAATGCTGTCTGACGTGTTTCATACCGATTGTTAAGCCGTTCTTGGTACACTGATTTTGACTGCGGATAACTCCGTTTACCTTAACAGGATATAGGGCTCACGGCGGGTGTGGCCGGTCGACAGGGGATGCTTACTCCTCCTAGTTTATAGGCACCTGATCCCACCTCTGGTGTGCCCAGGGGTCCGTGCATTTTGTCCAACTTTCTATTTTGTATTGCTTGTAGGAGTTATGAGATTGATCACTGTTCGTTATCTTCACCTTTCATTGGGAGAAATGACCGTATTTTGCAATGATATGCATTGTACATGCAATGTATTATCCTTTAGGGCTTTTTATCGGAATGAACTACAAACTCGTGTGAAAAACATACCTTTTTATCAATAAGATTTAAGGAGAATAATGCCTGATCTTTTCCTCAGTGTTTTCACACAGTACCATTAGGAACAAAATATCTCTTTAAAGGAACATAACAAACCAGTAAGTGAAATAATAGTATCAGCCACACGGGCAGTTTTTGTACATAAATCAGAAGTTGATATAAACTTTTTAATTTGTGGAATGTTTAATTTTACAGCATTTCTATCAGGGAATTGGTGCTTTTCAAATAGTGGTATCTGTTTCTGTGTAGTGTGAATAGTTTTTGATTTTCTACGGTATATTTTGGGGAAAGAATGCGATTTTTCAGTTGACTTGTTTCTATCGTATTTCTGGATGGAAAGTAGGGAGGAGATTTACTATGAATCCTAGAGCAGGATAAGACATTGCTTAGAGATACGGCGATTAGTGTTCTTGCTAGATATTATTGTGGTAGGTAACATTAGATGTAAAATACGTGGATTTTATTCTGTCCCTGAGGTGTGCCTCCCTACCATTACTAATCCCAAACAACAATGCATTGTAGGGGCATTCACAGGGGCTAAGCCCGTTTTGGGCCCGAACTCTGTGATACCATAAATATAGAAATTCAAAAAAACTGCAGAAGTTAGTTTGCTGCCCAATCCCATAAATTTATTCAATAAATATTCTTTAAATTTAATCATTTTTTTTTTTTTGCTACATGTACAAATGATATGCAAGTGCTACCAAAGTTGGATTCTTATGATAAATGTGTTAAACATGAACCATCAACTCAGGATGAATATGTCGTCACAAAAGTTATAGTTCTTGAACTTTTTTCGTATTGTGAAAGTTATTACATCATTTATGATAAATCCTCGTGTAAATGTAACTACGAACTTATGGTCTGCGTTAATGCATCAGTTTAATGTGATTGGCTGATAGCAATATCACGTGATATGTGCATGACGATGCGAAAGGACAACAAAAACATGGAAATTATTAGTGGTCAAAGCATTCGATGAAAAACAATATGTAGATGGTTTATACTATAACATTTACCGATACAAATGCATAATACAGACTTTAGATAGAGTAATTAACGCAGACAATGACAAAAATTACGATGTTTCATTATTCATATAACGGGCTAAATTAATGGCGAAAGTCTTCAAAATCGATGAAAATTTAACCTCCACTTTGTGAATGATATAATGGCTTTATCAATATGTCATCTGACGGTAGCAAAGTAAGTACTGGCATAAATATTGTAACAATAATGTCACAAAATTGTAGGTGGAATTAGATGAAAACAAATGTTTCTGAAAACATTGATTAATTTTCTATCTGTTTGAGTTGTGAGGAGATTTGTTGACTTTGATTCAGATAAAATCATCAATGTCTCTTGAATATTCATGAAAACAATTCTTCAAATAAACAACTCCATTATCCACGTTGATGCCGGTGAGTGCGGCCCAAAGTGTACCGCTAATTCCTTGGCATTTCCTTCTCCGCCCAGTCATCACAGATCTTGTCACGAGTGGGAGATAAGTGAACACAACTCAGATTTCGGATATTTTTAAATTCCAGTTTTTTAAGAATTGATCTGGTATACTTCACGGTAGAGTTTGAAAGTGCCTGATCAATGGAATCGATGATTGAAGCGGCCCGTCGGGAGTCTATATGATAAGCAGGTGACTGACAGTCATTTTTGAGTACTGATGCTGCGGGGTAAGTCGGACTTTTCTGTGTTTTTATCGGTCGCCATTCCTTCGCTTAATGCTTAAATAAGAAAATGCAATTTCATAAACTGTTTTTTATATAGGTGATCATTGAATAAAAGAAATTTTAAAAATGTTTGAAATAAAATTATAAAAACGATAATGTTAAGAATAAAGCAATGGGTTAACCAGGAGATATAAGTTTATAGAGATTCTCTATTTAAAGCTTGCGTGTCGTTTTCAGGATGGATTGTAACCGTGTAACGCACGCAACTCCCCTGAATCTTTTCTGAAATGGGTCCAAAATGGGATCATTTATGTAGTGAAGTATTGTTTATGCCGTGATTAGTAGTACACTCAGCCTCTGAATTATAGAACTGGGATACACTGGACAGTCACTCGTACTTTAGATTTACACTCCCAATGATTGGTGTAAGGTTGAAACCGGTTGCTTTATTCAGAACTGTTTCTTATGCAATGTTCATGTGGGGCAACTAAAATTAATCGCGACGACTTTATTTCGCGTTTTACCGGAGAAAATCTTATTTACGGTAACTAATTTTCGCGATCGAGATTATCTTAAACAATTACGAGATATTAGAGGATTAGTTTGTGGCAAGAAATATTTTTCACCCGCGAATACAAGTTGGTTTACAAGATCTATATTCTATAAGAAACATCCTATATCGGCATGTTTTATTTTAGATGGTCTTTTTTAGGGATAACATGAAAACAACCTCCGCACAGCTAGGTGACTCTCATTGGATTCATTTAATCAGCACGCGTCAGTATTCACACACTAGCTGCCATTTCATTCTGAAATTCAGAAAACTATCACGGTGTTAGTGTTACAATCAGAATTGAACAGGTCGCGTATAAGAGTCTCCAAACCTCGTGTACGACATGTAACACGGAATACTAATACTCTAAATGTTGACCGTTGTCACAGATAATTTGAGCACAAAACCACCATTCACTATTTAGTTATATCTGATAAAATGGAACTAGACATTTACATGATTTCGATATTCATCCAATCTATTTTAATTGTTTCATCGATCGTATCCCTGGTTTAAATTGTCTCTAATTAACGACAAAGGCCAGCTACCTTTGAAAAAATAACGATTGCAAATATAAAATTATGCTATAAATGTCACACATTCACCTTCACCCAATACGATCATTTCGGTTTATGAATTACAAGACCCAGCATTTTTCTCCTATTCATCCTTCTATTTTGTCTAAATAATGTTTTTATTTTCTATGAAAGCACTACGATACTTTAATTTGTAAAAGCATTTTATAATCATTCATCAATCGTCGTCAAATAAGTGACATGTGTGCAGTTAACTTAACCTTCAAGGCCAATGTTTCCCTCTATTGATTTATTGCATTGTTGGGGTAGAGCGCCTACCAAAATACGGGACTTCGTGGAGTTTTAACTCACCTGAAATGAAAGCTCAAGTGAGCTATTCTGATCACCCTTTGTCTGTCGTCTGTCTGTCCGTAAATTTTTCACATTTTCATCTTCTACAGAACCACTCGACCAATTTCAATCAAACGTGGTATAAATCATCCTTGGGTGAGGGATTCAAGTTTGTTCAAATGAAGGGCCATGTCCCCTTCATAGGAAGACAATCACGAAAATGCAAAAATGGGGTGGGGTCTTTTAAAAATCTCTTTCTCCAGAACCGCTAGACCAGGGAAGTTGAATTTTACATGAAAGCTTTCTGACATAGTGCAGATTCTAGTTTGTTAAAATCATGGCCACCAATTGCAGGGTGGGGCCATAATAGGGGATCAATATTTTCCATGGGAATAAAGATTGATAAAATATCTTTTTAAAATCACAAAAATTGAACAACGGCAGGACAGCGTATCTTGATTCCGATCAAAGATCATTGTTGAAAAAAGAAATTGTGCAAAACCTTGTAATGGAGAGGCACTGCAAAATAAAAAGATTTCTCCCATTAGATGAAGCGATTACAAGGTGAAATATACACTAATTAAATTACAATATCGGATACCATTTCATACCCTGAGATAGCTAAGACAACAATATCTTAAGCAGGCGTGACACGAAAAAGATCCCTCTCTGCTTAAAGGCCGTAAGCGCAGTGCATAGGCCTAAATTCTGCAGTCCTTCATCGGTCTTGGTGGCTTCTCCATATGAGTGAAAAATTCTCGAGTGAGACGTTAAACAATATACAACCAACAAACACACAACAAAGTCCAGACGCATCTTACACATGCGCACTTTGTGTTATTGTGACGCCATATAAACTTTACTATCTGAACACTGAGACATCCTTAGATTACGGCAGATATTCAGGCAGTTTGAGATGAAGTGTAGATCTTCAAGCACCTGCAAAAATCTGTCGACATTTCTCAACTGATTAATATTAGGAAAATTTGGAATCACATAGATAAATCGGTTGGACTTTATTTACTCTTTTGATACCATCTGTTGAAGACAAGATATGGTTTTTTGGGGGTTTTTTTCATGTAAAAGCTTTTAAATAAATTCTACCTCTTAAAAATACAGAAAGAGAACAGCTAATAAAGGAGCACAATTCGTACCCATGGGAATTCCAATAGACTGCTGGAAGACCTGATCACCAGAGACTACTAAGATATTGTCAATGAGAAACTCCGGCATCTTTTTGTTTTTAAATCAACTTCAGAGTACTTGTGTGCAGAATCAGATTGGTTACGTAATTTTTGAATGACTGATCACAAGATATGAATATTTCAGAGTTAATTTTTACTGATGAAACAGCCGTCTATCAGATATCAGATAGTCACGTCTTTAATTCATTGTGAGGAATGCTGGTGTAAAGTGTTAAAAACTCATTCGTTTGGTGCTTTTGATTTTGGTTGAGAAATGTTCTGTCAAATTTACTAAAAGAACTTAAGAAGTTTTGAAAATCCACATTTAATTTGACCACTTCTCGTTAATTCATAAAGTCATTATCACTACGCTAAATTGCCTATATTTAGATATACTAGATATTATTGTTGATTTTCATACTACAGGAAGTTGTGCTTTGTGCTAAATAAATTTATGCAAATGAGAAAAATGGATCTCCATAGTTACATAGCATTTACAATGTATAATATACATACATATATAATCATCCATTTATTGTTGAGTAAAAAAACATAAAAGCTATTTGATAATGGCCTATCAAAATTCCAATATACCAATTCCCGGTAATTGCACAGAAACATTACCGTGAATAATTAATTCGTCCCCTCACCGTTTGCCATTTCCGTGTAAATAATGTCGACATCAAATACTCGCTCATTTTCATTAGAACAGAAATGCATTGAGCTAAATCTTAAGTTTGAAAGCATATCTGTGTTGGGCATTTGCATACCGATAATGAATCACTGTAAGAGGTTGCTGGAATACAGAACTATTTTTCAACATAATTTTTATCATGTTCATATCGCTACGTCATTGACATTGATATATTTTAAAATGAAAGCAGAGAAGCTCATTTAATATGATTGGTGACGATAGTGACGATAAACTGGTGACGATGATATTGGAATACGGCGCTGGCGTTATTTAGTGGGTACCGTGGATAGGATGGTCTAGATACACGCAACTGATTACATAACGGAGTGATTAATAGTTTTATATCAATAAATGTCATCAGGCTGTCATTTCTTACAATGTTGACTGAAATTTAATTAAGAGTGGTAAAAAACGGTGTTATGGATATTGTAGCGATGACTGACGAATGCATGCTTAATCAATTATATTGAAAAAAATAAATTCAATCCAGTTTCTTTATTCTCCTTACCAATAGTACAAAGGTATTGAGAAAATGCATATAAGTATCCATACCAATATATAATATGATGTGTTTACAATAAATACATATGTACAGAAATAGAAATCCTCAATTATATTTACCAACTTGAATTTCGGAAGCTGAAAGATGTATCGTGACAAATATCCTAAATTTTTGTTAAATATGCATGGGGGTGTTGAATACAGGTATGAAGTAATGTTAATGTCAAAATGTTACCTTAATACGACATCAACTGAATCAATCTGCTAAATGTGTTTGAGTGCTAACAACATGAGAAAAAAATCACCCATTTTATTTCCAACATTCCAAACAGCTGTTATAGATAAAGGCTAAGAGTGGTGTTAATATTACGTGTATCTTTCTGTTCATAAAATCCCGGACTTTAAATTATTTAAAACCCATCTCTGTTCACATACTTAGCGATTGTAAAAAATAATCAATTTTTCTCTGCTTCCTTTATTAGTGTGATTTTTCGCAGTTTTATATCACTTTATGCAGTTTGAAAAAATGTAAAAGTGAAATGGCATCGCCATTTTTCATTTTTTTTTTTTTTATCTTTAGTCATTTTTGAATTTGAGGTTTCTTTCAATATCTTTTCCTGCGCCATCATACCTTATGTTATAGTTTACTCCGCTTTATTTTCGAATTAATCTAATTTGCATATTTAGTTCAGATGATGTCACAAAGGTCCTATACATGTAATAGTCATTTATGGCCCTCAAACTATTCTTAATAAATGGAGAAGCTGAGAAGCGGATGGTAAACCCTTGGCTAGCGAAGATGTGTCAATTGAGAAATAATACATTTTATTTAAATGTTGAATTTTTTAACCATGCTCTGATCGAAACACCATGCTATCATTTCATACTGAAAATGTAAATCATATTTCAAATTTGAGCTATATCAATATGTGCATGCTTACATGTGTACGTAGAAATCAAGAAGATTCGATTAAATACTGAATGTTCAGTATACATATATATGATACATCTGAAAATAATTACCCCCTTTTATATTTCATTGTTGTTGGGGGGGTTTTTTTTGGGGGGGGGGGTATTTGTTTGGGGTTTTTTTTTTTCGTTGAAGTAGTCAGAAACTAAAATCAAAATTATATTTTTCCAGATCTGACTCCTTTTCTCGAATATGACATGGTTGTTAATGTGGTTTCCTTAAAAATTGTCAAACATGTACATGTAACTATCAATTGTTATTGACAAGAGCGATACTTATACCACCCTTGCGCAAGACCAGACATATCTCACCACCTTGCCTTCCAACTTCCATCTAGCAATACTTCCTGTCGCAAATTCTCATTCTTCCATCCAGCAATACTTCCTGTCGCAAATTCTCATTCTTCCATCCAGAAATACTTCCTGTCGCAAATTCTCATTCTTCCCACGCACACGTACCATCAGGGAATGAAACGCTATTTTGATCTTTCAACCTACCCTGCAAAAAATCACTGTAAAACAATGATTTCATTGCATTAATTCTAGATTTTACGAAAGCCACGAGAGCGAGAGGAAAACCGCTACACCTGGCAGTCTTATCACGGGCGACTTTCTAAAGTCGCACAGGTGTTGGTGGTTGTTTAATGTCCCGTCGAGAATTTTCAAGTATATTCAGACGTCACCAGCTCAAGGTGAAGTACCACAAATTGTTTGAAAAAAATTTGAAAAATGCCCATCTTTGGTCATTTCAAATACTTACATGTAGGTATATTTTTCATCATATGCGTATTCCGAATGATAAATTTGAAATTAACTGCAGAATGGTCTTTGCTAGCTTTAAAATTTACATCCACCATTCTCCGTTCCTGAAGTCGTTAAATGTTTTTGACTGACTTTTTTTGAATGATTATTTTGGTGTTTTGCTGGAGTGGGTATCTGCTATAGTACGTGTATGCGGTAAAACAGGGAAACTGTAGTATATTAACTAACAACGTCTAGGTAAGCAAAGCCCTATAAGCACTGAAGAAGGGCTGTGTTACGTGTTAACGTGTATGTCGTAACAAACTATCAAGAAGTGCTTTACCAGCACCAACTGAACTCTGCTTCTGCTATAGTTTTGTCATTGAAATTTACACTAATCATATAGTAATGTAAATATAATAATTTAATCAGCAATAGATCTACCTACTCTATCCTTTATTCGCGTTATTTGATCCTGGTACTGCTATCTATTTATCAATATAAAAAAAACTTAATCAACCATTGAAAAGTTCAAAGTGCTTTTTATATGCTCTGTTTAAAAATCGATTACGGCGCTATAAAATGGTATACCGCTAAGTCGGCCTTTAGCCAGGGAATGTTCGGACCCTCGGGACTTGTGTGCTTGGTTGTTGATTGGATGATTGGGCTTTTTATGTCAGATGGGAAGGATACATACTGACATAATTTGATATCAAAAGGCTAATTAACAAAATAATTATTTCCTTTAAATTTGTGATTGATTAATCAGTACTGAATGAAAAGAAATGGAGAAAATATTATATATAATCATTTCTATTTTCTAAAGTAATCTTCCTTTCTGAATGAAAAGTGCTATAAGTATCATTAACAACAAACACAATAATTTAAATATGTGAAATCACTAAAAATGGGTAGGAAATAAGGCATAATTATTTGTGTTTGGTTGGGTGTTCGGGGTTTAATTTCCCTCTGATAGTTTCCCTTATATAGAGAAACTACCAGTAAATAGATTAAGCATTCCAAAGCAACGTTCTGACTTGCATTTTCAGGTGAGCGATTTAAAAACCGTTTGAGGATTTAACGACGTAACATAATGAACTAATGCGCTGCTTGGTTCCAATCCAGGTCACGCGCACACGAATACGATAGAATGGAAGCAAGCATTGTCTTATTGCATCTTTGTTTACTGTGAGGACTGTAAACCAACATTTATTCGCGGGTAAAATTTTCGGTAGCAGTTATTTCTTGCCGCGAAACAGACCTTTATTGTCTCTCGTATTTGTTTAAGATACAACGTCGGTCGCGAATATTAGTAACTGTGAAACAGTTTATCGCTGGTAAAACGCGAAATAAAGTCGTCGACAATAGAAATTGGTTTACGGTGTTAATGTAACTGGCGGTTGAAATATTTGGATTCTCTTTCGTTTCGTATCATTCTAAGTATTCGTAGTTGACTCTACGTAATAATATTCACAGATTAGGGATTGAAAATTAGCTATAATTCCATTTGTTTCATCCATTAAAGCATATACATGAATAGAAAGAAATGTAACTCATCTTATCAGCGCGTCTGTTGAGATGGACCTCTCCACGTTTAATGTATCAATTCATTTTAAGATGGTCTGTGTGTTTACATTTCAGGAGGAAGAACTTTAGATTTTAGAGTATGGAAGTGGATGTCATTTGAAGCACGGGTATTGATGTAGGACCACATTACAAGCTCCCTTTCCCTGTAAAATGGGAAAATTAGACAAATTTGATATAGTATTTAAAAACTCCGACGGCGTGTGTGTTTCCGGGAATCCACTCTATGGAACCGTTGTTCTAGAACTCTCTGGAAAATTAAAACTTCACGGTAAGAGTTTTTAAATTAATGTTATTATTTTTCCTCGAAATGAAAGTAAATACCCCCCCCCCCCCCCCCCCCCCCGTTCGTTAAAGCATATAATCATTTCCTGAAAATTGCACATTATTTTCATTGGCTACCAATAAATGATAAGGTATTTATTAATCAATGACCATGCATAGTTGTATCATATGACGTGCTTAAAGCTATCGTTTAAAGTCATATTTCTCTAGAGATATTACAATATTCCATATATAAATGCTTTAGGCTAAGTGACCGGTTGTTGCACACCTACCGAGAAAGTCACGTGTGTAAGAGTTAATACATGTAATGTTCAATTTTTTCCAAATCAAAATGAAAAAACAACAACACTTGTTAACCAATAAAAAATCCCAACGAAATAAAACAAATATCTGAAATTGCTTTGGGTCCAATTTTATATTTTAAAAAACTTAGAATTTTACATCTTTTATATACAAACTACGGTATTTTTGAAACGCACTGAACCCCGCTTTTCAAGGCAACTCAGATAGTCCCACGGGTCAATAGCTGAAAAAAAATCGACTAAGACAGTCCCACGAGTCAATAGCTAAAGAATCGACACAGATAGTCCCACGGGTCAACAGCTAAAGAATCGACACAGATAGTCCCACGGGTCAATAGCTAAAGAATCGACTCAGATAGTCCCACGAGTTAATAGCTGAAGAATCGACTCAGATAGTCCCACGAGTCAATAGCTAAAGAATTGACTCAGATAGTCCCACGAGTCAATAGCTAAAGATAGTCCCACGGGTCAATAGCTGAAGAATCGACTCAGATAGTCCCACGGGTCAATAGCTGAAGAATCGACTCAGATAGTCCCACGGGTCAATAGCTGAAGAATCGACTCAGATAGTCCCACGAGTCAATAGCTAAAGAATCGACACAGATAGTCCCACGAGTCAATAGCTAAAGAATCGACACAGATAGTCCCACGAGTCAATAGTTAAAGAATCGACACAGATAGTCCCACGGGTCAAAGCTAAAGAATCGACACAGATAGTCCCACGGGTCAAAGCTAAAGAATCGACTCAGATAGTCCCACGGGTCAATAGCTAAAAAAAATCGACTAAGACAATCCTTCGGGTCAATAGCTAAAGAATCGACACAGATAGTCCCACGGGTCAATAGCTAAAGAATCGACTCAGATAGTCCCACGGGTCAATAGCTAAAGAATCGACTCTTTCTCCAAGAACACAAAGGGGTTACAAGGACACAAACAAAATGGAACACAGGTAAAATGACGTAGCAACAAAGATATTCTAATACACCATAAGAAGTTAAAATGTTTATATATCTTTAATTCACATCATTATGCCTTTCTTTAACATTATAACGACTTTATTTCGTATTATCACGCCTTTGATTTGCGTTATGTATTTTTTGCTTTACCATGCCTTTGTTTTATGTTAACATAGTTCCACCCTCCTGTGACGTCATAAGATTTTGCAAAGTCAATGATTTAATAAGATTTATGCATGACAAGAACATAAATTTTGTTGGAGTCTTTAACAATAGTTATTGTAAAAAATCTTATTAACCATAAAATACTTCAAAAGTCTAAATTATATATGAATAATCAATTATGTTTCAAAATATTTTATCCAAGGGCAATAACTCTGTTTTCATTAAATTATTTATCAAGTCCATTATGCTATATATTTCCTGTATTTTTCACAAGCATTTTGTATATTTTTTTAAAGAAACAATTTCATGAAATTATTATGAATACTATTACATATCGTTATTACCAGTTTTCATGAACTTTTGATAATGCTTTTTAAAGAAAATTGCAATTTTCTGACGTTTTTGATAGATATATGTGTGCTAATTGATTTT
This sequence comes from Ostrea edulis, assembly GCF_947568905.1. Taxonomy (NCBI): domain Eukaryota; kingdom Metazoa; phylum Mollusca; class Bivalvia; order Ostreida; family Ostreidae; genus Ostrea; species Ostrea edulis. The sequence goes on from NC_079168.1 coordinate 27,843,188, forward strand.
TTTTTTATTAATACCGCAACATACTGATTTTATCATTTTTATTTGTTACTAAGATATATTATTTAAAGAATCAACAATCAAATAAAAGATTGAACCTATAATTCTAGAAGGGTGGAATTACCTTAAAACGCCTGTAATTTGCGTCCATACATGTAAGCTTTTGATTTGCTTTATTGCGCCTTTTAAATTCGCACTGTTACGTCTTTCAAATTCGCTTTTTTACGCCTTTTAAATTCAAGTTATTATATGTTTTAAATTCATGTCATTACTACTTTTAGAGTGGCATTAATTAATACGCCTTTTAAATTCGTTATCACACCTTTGTTTTGCGTTATTACGCCTCTCATTTGAATTATTATGCCTTTCGTGTGCGTTATTAGCGTTTTCTTTGCGTTATTTCGACGTTGTGTAACTTTATTATACGTTTGTATTGCGCTAGAGAGAGAGAGAAAGAGAAAGAGAGAGAGAGAGAGAGAGAGAGTACAAACTTTTCCCCCCGAAATAGATTAGCCTTTTTCAAACACTAAAAGTTACTCGCTTTTCCACTGAGATATGCTTTAGTGCACATCAAGTCATTAGGCTTAGAATATAAAATATTTACAGCTTGGTGATTATTTATAAAATACTGAAATATTGGTGTTTATTCAGCAATAGTTCCTCTTATATCTACCCGTGTAATACCAATCTATCTTTAATTATTGATTTGCCTATCTATCCATTTACTGTAATTTGAAAGCCGTTTCTGACAAGTTAAGTCCGAATAGGACTGAGAAGAATATGTCATAATATGTCATAATCTGTCATTAGCTGACGTTAGCTGCAAATATATTGCTTTCCACATTTCAAAAAAAAAAAAAAAAAAAAAAAAGGAAAGAAAGAAAAGAGGTCAAGTTTTCTACTCATTCAGACTCACTTTCAGTTAAATTGTGTGGTTATGGTTTACGGGACAATTTTATACCAAAAAATGTATTTATCCTCTTTAAAGGAGTGGACAGACATACAATTAGCCTACATAGGTCTGTCCACTTCTCTAAAGAGGATAATTTGTATTTAGATTCACCAGTCTCTGAATCTATGTAAAATGTAGGCAATGCCTGTCCACTTCTCTAAAGAAACGATTTTGGCGTGCTTTTGCTTTGGGGGAAATTCTGTGTGCGTTCAACGAGAAATGAATAATCAAGAGATATATATCTTTAACTTAGAGAGATATCTCTTTGATTGAGAGATGTCTCCTATGGACACCTCGTGTTTTAATATTATCTCTCAAGCAAATTCTTTTAAAAGATATTTCTATAGGATCAAGATATAAATTTCTAACTTAAACAGACATTTCCCTAAATGAAATAGGTGTCTCTTAATATAAAGAAACGAAAGAGATACCCCTGTAAGTGAAAGAAATACCTCACTTAGTGAAAGAGATATTGCTTTCTTAGAAATACATCTTTCTCTATGTTGAGAGATGTATTTGGGCTAGAATAGGTCCTTGCTTATCGTAGGAGCCATTAAATCTTTCCGATGAGACCGAAAAACCGAGGTCCCGTGTCACAGCAGGTGTTGCACGATAAAGATCCCTCCCTGCTCTAAGGCCATAAGCGCCGAGCATAGGCCTAAATTTTGCAGCCCATCACCGGCAATGGTGACGTTTCCATATGAGTGAAAAATTCTCGAGAGGATTTCCATTGGCACGAATTGTGCTCCTTTATTAGCTGACTTGTTTGTATATTCCTATGAAGCAAAATTTATTCAAAACCTTATACGTGAAAAGAATAAATCTCTTGCTGTGGCCTTCAATTCGACATTTAGATATATCGTTTTATCTATTAACAATCATTTTTATTCATATGTCGATTCGATATATTCCTGTGAACTCGAAATAAAAGACACCACAGAGTCGTCCACTTCTACTTCATGCTTAGATATTTTATTGAAAGTAGATATTAACGGCAAATTAACAACTCAACTTTATGACAAGCGGGTTGATTTCAGTTTCTCCATCGTCATCTTTCCATAGTTATGTAGCAATAATCAATTATCACCTGCATATGGTGCATATCTCTCAACTGATTCGATACGCAAGAGTTTGTTCTGCGTATGGTCAGTTTTTAAATCGAAGCAGGCTACTGACAAACAAGTTGATGGTGCAGGAGTTCCAATAGTCTCGTTTAAAATCAGCATTTTGCAAATTCTATGGTCGATATAACAATCTAGTTTACCAGTACAACCTATCATTGAGTCAAATGTTGTCTGAAGTGTTTCATACCGATTGTTGGGTCGTTCAGGACACACTAATTTTGATTACGGATAACTCCATTTACTTGATCAAGATATATGGCTCATGACGGGTGTGACCGGTCGACAGGGGATGTTTACTTCTCCTAGGCACGTGATCCCACCTCTGATGTGTCATGGGGTCCATGTTTGCCCAACTCTCTATTTTGTATTGCTTATGGGAGTTATGAGATTGATCACTGTTCGTTATCTTCACCTTTCACGTTATACAATATACAAACCAATCAATCATAACTTACAGAAATATCTCTTATTTTTCTACAAGAATGGATCAAATGGACTAATTTTAATTAGATTGTTGTATATCATTCAACAGTTGATAACTATTTTCTAGCGAACAGTTTATAGGATATAAGTATTACTCATCCTGGCATGTGCATTCACGTGACCGCCTCCATTTTGTTTGCAGCTCGAATCCCGGCTTGTTATCCTTCCAATCTTGCAGAAATCGTCGGTTATTAACATTATGGAATATTTTATATTTCAGCCCGAATTAGTTCAGTTTTGTTCGGAGTCCTAAAGCAGGCTTTTTTCTTTGTTATACAATGTATGTAAATTTCTTAGATTTTCTGCCTACGAGAGCAATTTGTTCCCCTTTTACCTGATATTAAAAAATTGGAAATTTGTTATTAAAGGGACTGGTTCAAGATTTCCCTCCACTTTAAATGATCAAAATCTACTGTTTACTGTTTTTAAAGTGTTTCACCAAAAAATAATGTTTTAATAGCAGCTCATTATAGAGAGTTTATTATTTGTTTTAAAAACAAAAGATTGAGGTGTGTTATTGTTTACAAAGTTTTCAAAATAAATGAATATCGAACCAAGTTTATTATATATATCGCATTTCAAATATACTTTACGTAAGATATGTCATTTAAAATTTAAATTTGTGACTGTAAAACATTCAGATGCTTTTTAAATTACAAAATCAACATTTCACTGGTTTGTTTGTAAACATAAAAAAGACTCGACTCTTTGTTTACATAACTTTTGTCCTTGCATTCAGAAGGTCCAAATTTTGGTTGTCAACATTAAATGAGATTAAATTTAAATTTTCAACATTAAGAATGAAAACTATCTTCTTCTTTTCTTCAAAAAATGTGAATCAGTCCCTTTTAATAATTGAATTGTATCCAAACGTTTTAAACAGAAAGTAGTGTTATTCTAGTGACGCCAAACCAAACCGGATAAAACTGCCGCCACGGCCAGAAAATTAATATGAATTCAATAAAAAGTATTTGGAATATCTCTAGAGTGCAGTTTTAAACATTAGTATGGTATTGAATTACTCACTATAAACAGCGAACCAGAAAACAAATTAAAATGTCATCAATTGTTAAATGGTATTAATTAAATGTATGTTTTGCTGTCTTCATATATCTATGAACAAGAAGAAAAATAAAACTCAGAAAGGTACACAATGTACTTTCTTTCCAGACTAATTAGTAATTTGGTTTTTAATTGCAGATATTTTACTTCGCTTCCATGGTTACGCCAGTGTTTGCTGGATTGAGCGACATTCCAGCGGCCATGGGAAAAACAAAAAGGCGGTCGCCAAGCACTTCTCCAGCGAAGAGATTTACTTTGACCACACTGTTAATATTTATGGTACAATATTAATACCGTTATGATTTTAATTTCATCATACCCAAGATTCAATTAAGTAATAAATTTCATTTTTGAAAATGCATGACGGTGTGAAGGGAGAAGCTTCACGCGTTTGCGCTTCATGAAAAATATGCCGGCACGTAACACATTATAGTTCATACCCCCATGTATTTTCAAAACTGAATTCCTTCATTTATATCTATATTCTATTGGAAGTCCCAGCCGTTAAAAAGGATTAAGTGAGGCAACACTTATATCTGATAGTGAAATAAACACTTTTGTATTTCTTAGAAATTCGGTTATTCTGACGTCATGAAAATGGAGATTTTGTACATTTTCCTTTGAATATTTTAAGCGTTATGGACCGCCCGGAACGATTTTCTGATATTTGCAACTTTCAATATAAGAATTACCATATCTCAATTTCATTGAGGAGGATGTGTTATGCCTATTCTACTTTTAGAAAATAGAAAGTTTTGGCCAGTTGAAAATAAATGGAGTTAACTTGATGTATTTGTGAGATACATGTACATCATAAATCCAATGTTAACACCTTTTCTTTATTTTTTATGATATAGTTATTGGTTTATGTTTTACGTGAGAATTTTTCCCGCGTTAACTGACATACCACAAGCTTTAGGAGAAGTACCACTTTAGACCTCTGCTTAGCCCTCCATCTCCTGCTGTATGCGTGGTTCTCCATTTATAAAATCATACCTGAAAGACCTACTACTCTCACTTCTAAATGGCGAATATAAAAACAGAATGTAGACACGTAAAAAAAAAAACCCAGCGCCTTGATAAGTTGACTCACTCCTTCTCTAGTTTTGAAATCCTTCATTTACTAACCATTTATAAAATAAAATTATACAATTTGCAAAACTATTTCATGACTAATTCATGTCTTAATTTCTCAGAATATACATTCATTAATCTACTGCCTTGATATTTATCAACATTTCATTTGCCTATTTTCTTTTTCTCCTGACGATTTTGTTAAAGTATGGAAAGTCTAAATGAGAATGAACTGAACTTCAAGCGAACATTTCTTGGCGATTTTTTAATCATATATATATATATATTGCTATATCAAGAAAAATACAATAAAATGAAAAGTTTAATCAGTGACTTATATAATTAATTTAACTAACTTTATTTACTTTCATGGAATCTAGGTCATGTAGGTAAAGAAGTGCAAACGCTGCCTTCCGGTTCCCACTCCATCCCGTTCGAGTTTCATCTTCCTGCTGACTGCCCCACGTCTTACGAGGGCTCCATTGGTCGCGTGCGTTATTATGTGTCCGCCCGGATCCGGAAGTTGTATGAAATTGAACACACGACGATGAAACTCTTCACTGTTATCAACCATCTTGACGTTAACAACGATTTACGGTTACAGGTAGACATTTCATATGCAACAGGCAGAGTTAACTGCTTACACGCAGGTTTTACAGGTTACAGAGTTCATAGGTTACATAGAGTTCATAGGTTACATAGAGTTCATAGGTTACAGAGAGTTCATAGTTTAAACGTAGATTTTCCCGGATACAAACAGAGTTTACAGGTTACAGAGAGTTCAGAGGTTACATAGAGTTCACGGGTTACACGTATATTTTACCGGTTACATTTGGTTGTAGATCAGACTTTTTAAAAGTCTTTAATTTTACAGCTTTTTAAGGGATTCATTTATTAAGTACTAAGTTTTATTTGCTGAAGGATCAGAAGAGACTTACAGGTGTAAATTTTGTAATCGTTGCATATTACTGGCCGACTTCGAAAGGTCACACCTCTGTTCGAAGTTACAAATGTATGTATCATTCAGATCGAAACGCGGGACCGTTAACTATTGGAATAAAACAGAAATGGTAAAGCAACAATGTTGAAAAATCATGCAAATTGCAAAGAAAATTTTACACCATGTTTTGATTAAGCAGCCTTGGCGGGAATTATCTATTTTTATGATACAGAATTTATTCTCAAGCTCTTACATTAGAAGAAAAAAGTATCATACTGTGGCCTTTACCGTAACTCGATACTTATTACATGTAGATATATCAACGACGTTTGATTTATCAATACTACTCATTTTCATTCATGTGTTGATTCGATAAATCCCAGTGAACTCGAAAGGTAACTCGAATTAAAAGACACCACAGGGTCCTCCATCGTCGGAAACCCACGTCTGATTACGCTTCGTTCCTCTCTCCATCACCCGTGAGTCCATTCATTCCTACTCGCTCGTTCTCATGAATAATTAATGAGGCAATTTGATTGGGTGCTCATCGTATACCCTGAGCGAATTTGTCAAATCAACAAGACGCTTTCAGCCCAATTTCGGTATACAATATTTGTGATAGCAAAGTTAAATTGATGTTACCTTTAAAAACAGAAGAGTTCTGTTACTATAACGATTACTTTGATTGGACTATATTTTTAAATATTTATTCATGAGAACGAGCTAGTATGAATGAATGGACCCACGAGTGAAGGAGAGAGGAACGAAGCGTAATCAGCCGTGGGTTTCCGACGATGAGGGTCCTCCAAATCTGCTTCAAATTTTGATATTTTATTGAATAGACATTAACAGCAAACTGACAACTCAAATTATGACAAACGAGATGATTTCAGCTTCTCCATCGTCAACTTCCCATATATATGTAGTAATATTCCATTATCACTTATATATGGTGTTTACATCTCTCAACTGATTCGATAAGCGAGAGTAAGTTCAATTTTCAAATCGAGGCAAGCTACTGACAAATGAGTTGACGTTACAGGGGTTTCAACAGTCTCGTTTAAAGTCGTAATTTCGCATATTCTATGGGCGTTATAATAGTTTATCAATACAACCTGTCATTTGGTCGAATGATGTCTGACTCGTTTGATACAAATTGTTAGGTCGTTACATAATGACTTCGAAGTATTCCGTTTACTTAATCAAAATATACATGTATATATGTAGGGTTCAAGGCGAATGTGACCGGTAAACAAGGGATGCTTACTCCTCCTAGGCACTTGACCCAACCGATCTATTTACCGAAGAAAATGCATTATATTTCTCTCGGGCAGTGCCCTTGGTTATGGATGGATAGACATTCTTTAGTTTGATCATTATTTGTAGCATCATCAATAATCAAAGGACATTGTAGTTAAACAGTCTACACACTTATGATAATTAAAAATCTTCAAGGTTCTCTAGAGTTCACTGTTTAGAAGAACTACATTAATTAAATGGCTGATTTTTTTAAATAACAGATTATGAATGTGTTTTGTGTTTTTTTGTACAATATTGCAAAAAATATATAAAATATTGAAAGAGTAATATTACAACCCTTTCTTTACTTCCAGCAATCAGCGGATGCGAATAATGAGATAATGCTTTGTTGCCTGTGTTGTAAGTCCGGACCAATCAGTGCCACGTTATTTTTAGAAACAATCGGTTTCGTACCCGGTGAGGGAATACCTATCCACGTGGAGATTGAGAACAGGAGCGGAAGGAAGATTTCTGCGGCCAGTGTTACGCTGCTAATGGTAAATCTTTATTTTTCATCTCCTCGATATGAAGAGTCCTGGTATGATTTAAATCTAATGTTGTAGTAATATTACCATTGTTTATCGGCCCGGATAGCTTAGTGGTTAGATCACCTAAATAGTAACGCAAAGGTCCCTGGTTCGATACCCGTTTATTACAAAGATTTTGTTACAGTTAGAACATTCATTTATAAAACTTACTGATTTTCACTTGCAGCAACCTCGAACTAACTCTATAACAGATATGGTAATATACCCAGGGTTTTTAGTTGAAACGAAATAGAATGCAAGTGGATTGTGTGTGAAATTTCATGCATGATTGGGAAACGTCGCGTATGTCCTTAATAAGGCCATGCTCGAATAATATCTCAAGCGGAACTTCTGAGAACACGAAAGGGAACAAGAACGGTAACTCTGATTAACTTGCTACACCATTGTCAAAAAGAAAAAGAGTTTGGCAATTCTATAAACCTATATTGCAATCGAAACTAATCATATTATCTGCTATCATGCTCTTTCTGTATTTTGTCAATGTAAAAGTACCTGTACAAGAAGTTTGCACTGTCTGGTAAATTTGAAAATTAAAAATCAAAATCAAACGCTATATCATTCACAATCCTAACTCATGAATAGTAAAATATGATAAATCAAGTTTTATCAAAAGGAGTCTTGCTTCACTGCAGAATCATGTTTTTTGCCTCTTTCAACAAAATCAAACTATTTAATTTTCATTTCGTTTTTAAATAGAATAGATTCAAGAAACCCAATTAAGAAATAAGACAAAGCAAATATCAAAATCCACCAAATTCGATACATTCACAGGATCCTGAAATGAGTATTTCACATCAATCACAATATTTCAACATTTTGTCAATTACATAGTGATAATAAAAGATTTTCCATATAAGTTTTAAAATCTGTGTTTGAGATTTTATCCTTGAAAGAGAAGAACACTCAATGGAAGACATTCACTGATTTTGTAAAGATGAGGATCTTAATAGTATTCAATCGATGTATAATTTAATGGCCAAAGTCCTCTTTGAAGAAGGAAATGTCTTTCTTTGAATATTTCATGCCTCCACGGGATATTTCCTTTGATTAATATCTGGAGAATTATCAATTTTCCAATCAGGTGGTCCGGTACAACACAAGCAAGAAATCGAAGACCCACACAAATAAAGTGGCGTCTGCGTGTAAAACTGAATGGAATGCTGGGAAATCAGGAGTGTGGACAGGAGAACGACTAATCATTCCCTCTGTCCCGCCATCATATCTCTTCGGATGTGACATCATTGACATCTCATACGTGCTCGAGGTAGATGATCTTTGTATGAAAATATTTCGCAAATTTAATTTGACCTATATAGAATTCAGGAACCTCTTGACAGATTAGAGAGATGTGTTGTTCAAACACAATACCAGCCTTGATTTTACCAATTGATGTGGTATTTGTACATATATAAGCATGATTCTACTTAAAGGTTTGAGTGTGGTCCTCTGATATGACAATATAGTTGCGAAAAGCTTATTGTAATCCATGATATTATTCATCAGTATTAGTTTCGTAAAATTAATCAAGATTAGTTTCGTAAAATTAATCAGGAGTAGTTTCGTGAAATTGATCAGGATTAGTTTCGTAATATTAATCAGGATAACTAATTAATTATAAGCAAATGCTAGTATCAATGAAGAGATTCCATGATGTCCTTTACCTTTATTCATAGAAAAAGATGGTTCTTTATCCCATTGTTCAGAGGCTCTGTAGCTTAGAAAATGTCACTAACATTGACATTCAATACACAATGCGAGCCATGGTTTTTGCTCGAGATGCTTAAGTATACATAAGCATTATATATAAGTATTGAGATATAATGCTGCAAAACACTTTGATGATTTGCTAAACTTGGAGTTAATTCAAACTGATCCTTCTAAAAAGGCCTTCTTTGAAACTCAGCGTAACATTCATTATTTATCATTCTTGGGAAACTTTCAGCTTCTTTGCATCAATATTTTTTCACTTAAACCTATACATTTGAAATCCAGAGAAAACTGATTCGTATCAAATTGTGTTTGCACAATGTATACCAATCATAAATACACGAATGATATCGATTTCATGAAAAACTATGACTATATATCAAAAGGCGTTTTTTTTTTCAAATTTTTCAAAATTATTTCGCTATTGAATTAAATATCAATAGAAATATGACAAGAATGGATCCAAGGTAAATATTCGCCAGAGGTTTAGCAATATCAAAGCCTATACAAATTATTTCACAAACTTTTATGACAATTGTTATAGAGTACCCACTGTATTTAATGAAAATTATTCTAATTTCAACCCCCATTATTACTCAGGGGAAACACGATAAGGGATATGGCGATATTTTATCGTTCTTGGATTATATTATCAGTCACTAGATTTGAATAATAGATAGCATTCCCAGTTTGATTATTGTGCAATAACTTTTACGGTAGTTGCAACAACCATGCTTCCTGCATTTTGCTGCAATTATGTCTCTTGGTGACATTTTCTGTTCTTCGTAATATCCTTTTAAACTTTCAAAATGTAATTATCAACACTTCACCAGTCCACCATACATGATCTAGTTTGCCAATACAACTTATCATTGGGTCAAATGCTGTATAGGCATGTTTCATACCGATTGTTCGACCGTTCTTGGCACACTGAGTTTTACTACGGATTACTCTGTTTACCTGATCAAGATGAGGGGCTCAAAGCGGGTGTGGCCGGTCGACGGGGATGCTTGTTCCTCCTGGGCACATGACCCCACCTCTGGTGGGTCCAAGGGCAGTGGCGTAGCTTCCATTGAGGCAACCGAGGCAGCTGCCTCGGTAAAAAAAACCCCACCTTTTACGTTGTTAAAATGTCGATAGCTTCTGGGGGGCTGCGCTCCCCAGACCCCCTGCCTCGGTAATATTCGAACCCAAGCTACGCCTATGAAGGGTCTGTGTTTGCCCACTTTCTATTTTGTATTGCTTGTGGAAGTTATGAGATTGATCGCCGTTCGCTATCTTCACATTTCATGCGTTATCCGTTCGTTTGCAATTTTATACACGTGGCACTGTTTCCCAAACATATATGTACCGTTTGTGAATTTATACATACGATTTATTGAACAAATATATGTACATTTTAATCAATAATTCTAAAGTTTACGCTCTCGTTATTATTTCAGCTCCGTTTCGTTATTACGTCCGTTTCGTTATTACGTCAGCTTCGTTATATTACGTCAGCTCCGTTATATTACGTCAGCTTCGTTATATTACGTCAGCTTCGTCTGTACTCTCTTTTGGGTTTTGCTTCATTCGTATAAGTATAAGGAAGCGATAAGTAATGTACCCGTCGTCAGTAAAATTTGGAATCTCTTTTACGGTAATTAATGTACCCGTCGTCAGTAAAATTTGGAATCTCTTTTACGGTAGTATCTAGGGCACTGCGTGCATCCCAATCTTTATTCAGCAGTCTTTACATTTTCCATTTGTGCATCATAATTCTTCCAGCATTCAAAATGTTCTTTTCATGAAAGAATTCTATTCTGTTTCTTCTTAATGAGATGTTCAACTTCTAAACCTATTTAGAATGTAAATTGCACATACTCCCTAGTGAATTCCAAACCAAAGAAATTATAAATCAATTTCTTCAAGTCTCATGCAAGCATTGTTCAAAATTTGTCATATTTTTACCACGAGTACAGTTGAATCATGTCACCATTGTTTAATTCTCGTCACATTTTACATGTTAACATTGTTTAATTCTCGTCACATTTTACATGTTAACATTGTTTAATTCTCGTCACATTTTACATGTTAACATTGTTAATCCTCGTCACATTTTACATGTTAACATTGTTAATCCTCGTCACATTTTACATGTTAACATTGTTTAATTCTCGTCACACTTTACATGTTAACATTGTTTAATCCTCGGCACATTTTACATGTTTTAACATTGTTAATTCTCGTCACATTTTACATGTTAACATTGTTTAATCCTCGGCACATTTTACATGTTAACATTGTTAATTCTCGTCACATTTTACATGTCACCATTGTTTAATTCTCGTCACATTTTACATGTTAACATTGTTAATCCTCGTCACATTTTACATGTTAACATTGTTTAATCCTCGGCACATTTTACATGTTAACATTGTTAATTCTCGTCACATTTTACATGTTAACCTTGTTTAATTCTCGTCACATTTTACATGTTAACATTGTTTAATTCTCGTCACATTTTACATGTTAACATTGTTAATTCTCGTCACATTTTACATGTTAACATTAATCCTCGTCACATTTTACATGTTAACATTGTTCAATTCTCGTCACACTTTACATGTTAACCTTGTTTAATTCTCGTCACATTTTACATGTTAACATTGTTTTAATCATCGTCACATTTTACATGTTAACATTGTTTTAATCATCGTCACATTTTACATGTTAACCTTGTTTAATTCTCGTCACACTTTACATGTTAACCTTGTTTAATTCTCGTCACATTTTACATGTTAACATTGTTAATTCTCGTCACATTTTACATGTTAACCTTGTTTAATTCTCGTCACATTTTACATGTTAACATTGTTTAATTCTCGTCACATTTTACATGTTAACATTGTTTAATTCTCGTCACATTTTACATGTTAACATTGTTAATCCTCGTCACATTTTACATGTTAACATTGTTTTAATCATCGTCACATTTTACATGTTAACATTGTTAATTCTCGTCACATTTTACATGTTAACCTTGTTTAATTCTCGTCACATTTTACATGTTAACATTGTTAATTCTCGTCACATTTTACATGTTAACATTATTTAATTCTCGTCACATTTTACATGTTAACCTTGTTTAATTCTCGTCACATTTTACATGTTAACATTGTTTAATTCTCGTCACACTTTACATGTTTTAACATTGTTAATCCTCGTCACATTTTACATGTTAACCTTGTTTAATTCTCGTCACATTTTACATGTTAACATTGTTAATTCTCGTCACATTTTACATGTTAACATTGTTTAATTCTCGTCACATTTTACATGTTAACATTGTTTAATTCTCGTCACGTTTTACACTTATTCTGCAGCTAAAGGTTCATCCCTCTGGACCTTCCTTTACATTACCAGTGAAAATGGAGGTGGTGATCGGAACAAAGCCCCTGAAGAACTCTGTCAGTAACTTCTCGTACAGCGGATCAGGAGTTTCACTGAACTCTACGATAATCCACAGCAACGAAACCCATTCACAACGTAAGCTCCTTCTTAAGAATCTACTTATCAATTCTTGTTTTTCTCTACTTGTTTTACAAACAGTAAAAGTATATATGGTGATAAAAAGAATATCTTTTCTTCTGTCATAAATGACAATGTCAAAAGAAGAAAAAATATTTTGAGGTATTCACTATAAGCCTAATCTGGAGACGTTCAGAATCTACGTTTTATTATTAGTTAATATTTGTCATTATGTATGATATTAATCCAATTTGAAACATGAATTAATTAATCAATAATACAAAGACATCTGAAGTAACACGCTAAAGGCTTAACGTCGAATATCATAGTGAATTTTACTTGCATCCAAATAATACATATTAATATTATTACATATATAATAACATTACCCCCTTAAATACTTATTTCCTGGGTTTCTCGGGGGTGGGGGGGGGGGGTTGAGTAGAAACTTTGACTTCTGGGATTGTTCTCTAATTTTGACTGCTCAAATAAAAGAAAATTCAAACTTAAATTGTAGAGTTTTTTGGGAAATCCAAGTCTGCTCATAATTATATTAAGTCAACGGGCTTTTAAAATAATGGACCGTTTATCACTATAAAGCCAGTATGATATTATGCTTAGTTTATCTATCGGTCATCATCTCAATCAGAGAATCCATTGAATTAATGATATCTTCTGTTGATATGCGATAGCGTTAGTGGATGAAACTGAACCCATTGATTTCAGAGGCGGATCCAGAAAATTTTCAAAGAGGGTTTGTGACCCAAGTTTGTTCCTTTACCGCTCATAAAGGAGATGACTGTTAAAGGCATCACAATGGCAATAACTTACCCTTTTTAAAAATAACTTTCAACCAAAGGGGGGGTTGGGTTAAAAAAACCCATACCCCTCCAGATCCGCCAATGGATTTAATGACATAATTCTACCATTAGTGGTTGATGCTATTATTTTGCTAGTAGTGTATATGGTTTTGTTCATGAATGATACACTTCTGACTATATATCATTTATGTGTCATGTAAATTTTGAATATACTGGGTAAAAACTAAAATTACACTGACAGATGGATGACGTAATAGTTACACTGTGACAGGTGGATGACGTAATAGTTTGTTATCTACACAGTATCGCCAACAAACCTATGGTATATCATTAGTGGATTTCATATCCTTACTTGATGGACTACAATGCGCATTAATATCTTACACGGCGTAATGAGACTGTTGTTGTTGTGCTTTGTAGTTTGTGCGAGGTACACAGAGAGCGTGCTGGGGAAGGTGACGGTCGAGGATGACAAGGAGTGTGATAAGATTCCCTATGACATCACTTTCGCTCCGGTCTATCCCTACCACTCACTCTCCAATAAAACCGACACCTTTCAGGTAAACTCGCCCAAAACTAGAGTGAAGGAAGTCCAAAGACAACAGACGCTTCCCAGCTGAATGCTGTTTTAGAAACTGTGCACAACTTTGCCGGTTCTATGTTATAGGCTCACCTTAAATGGAGAGCAATGCCACGCCACATGCTGATGGATCTTTTCTTCTCAATCCGGGACCTTAAGGGAAAGGAACATTCTGCTGAATTTCGAATGTGAATAAGTTGTGTTTCTTAAGTACTAGTATATGACTTGCAGTACTTATTGAAATTGGAAGTGTACAGCCAATAATTTCTTGTGAAGATTTGTTCAAATGTATTTTTACGCCGAGAAATGTACACCCGATTAAAACTTTATTTTACTATTCAATATACAATTGTACCGTACTTTACAGTCGGGATGTGACGTAGAACAGGCTATAGGTCTGTACGGGATGTGACGTAGAACAGGCTATAGGTCTGTACGGGATGTGACGTAGAACAGGCTATAGGTCTGTACGGGATGTGACGTAGAACAGGCTATAGGTCTGTACGGGTCCCCTCCATGTTTCATTGATACCGAGTCATTAATTGATATATATTTTTTACTGGTTGTTTCATAACATGTGAAATCATTTCAATGTTTTTATGTTCGACTTGCTTTAAAAAATAAAGAATGAGACACTAAATCTAAACTGTTTTCACTCTTACCTAAGACACACCGCATCAGTAATTCTAGAAATCTTGATCGCAAGTGACTAGGTCTCAAAAGGTTGCTATAAATACATAAATTCAACGCACACTGGACAGTTATTAAACATATATAAATATGAAATTTACAAGACATTCTTAAGATATTATATTCTGTTGTTTGGCATGCATGTATTGACACGATTTCAAATGATTACTTAAATGAAAGGTGAAGATAACGAATAGTGATCTATCTCATAAGTCCTTATAAGCAATACAAATCAGAAGTGGGATCAGGTGCCTAGGAGGAGTAAGCATCCCCTGTCGACCGGTCACACCCGCTATAAGCCCTATATCTTGATCAGGTAAGCGGAGTTATCCGTAGTCAAAATCAGTGTGTCAGGATCGGCCTAACAATCGGTATGAAACAAGCCAGCATTTCACCCAATAATAGGTTGTATTAGCAAACTAGATTGTTATAACGACCATAGAATTTGCGAAATGCTAACTTTAAACAAAACTGTTAAAACTCTTGCACCATCGACTTGTTTGGCAGTATACTGCCTCGATTTAAAAACTGATCATAAGCAGAACAAGTTCTTGTGTATCAAATCAGTTGAGAGATATAGTGAAACACCATATGCGGATGATAATGGAATATTGCTACATGAATATGGGAAGTTGACGGTGGAGAAGCTGATATAATCCCGTTTGTCATACAGATGAGTTGTTAGTTTACCGTTAATATCTATTTTCAATAAAATATCTAAGTACGAAGCAGAAGTGGACGACTCTATCGTGTCTTTTATTTCGTTCACAGGAATATATCGAATCGACATATGAATGAAAATTATCATTGTTAATAGATAAAACGTCGTCGTTTTTTGGTATAGTTAAAGTATATTAAAGGTTTTCCGTTTTACTTATCAATCTATAATTAAGGTGATACGATATTAAAAAAAACCCACTGGGAAATATAAAGACGTCGCGCACGGTACTGGTGTTACTTTCATACGTGCATAAGAAAATGCCTCCGCTGTGTTTACACAGATGCATATTTTGCGGATTATTAAAGTCTTATACATCAATGGCAAGGAAAATATATAAATAATGACAATAGCTTATATAAAATATAATTTACACGAGTTAAATGCACGCAGATGTCGTCATTTGTCGATGTCCCGCGTTACATAAAATACTCATACGCTTTAATTGAAGATGAACAAGTCAAGTGTAGCATGTAGCTGAGCCAACATCGCTCACAATGTTATCCAAATTAGGCACTGAATCACAATGACAACACCAAGTTGTATTTAACCTTTTATTGTTCAATCAGACTATATTACACTAGTAGTGGATAAGAATGGCCGCAAATGTTTTGTAGGAATCTAGGGAGACAACTAGTATACCAATGAACGGTGGGCAAAACTAGTGGCCCCGCTTTGATGCGAGTGCCAGAAGGGACCCAGGCTTAACATGGAACCACCACATGTCTTATATTACAAATCACGCCTGGTGGCCAGGTATACAAGACCCAGCTTTTTCACCCTGTCTCTCGCTTGCTACCTGTATAAGTCACCGTTCAGTTTTAATTCCAACAGGCTTGTAGCCTCTCCTCCTTTTTATAGAGGTAGAGGGGGACCTAGCTCTGACTGCATCGGACCCCAAGCATTGAGTGAAACTAACCAACACTCCATGACATATCACCTAGCCATGAGTAACCTGCCCTCATGCTTTGATGCAGATGGGGAGAGACACCCAGGTTAAGCATGAGGCCAGTTGTCTCCCTTGACCCTGCCACTGACATTGATATGATGTCCCCCTCAAAATTTTTTTTTGTCTTGGTTCCAAACTTACAAGCGGTATGTACAATTAGAGGGTTATCCAGATCGAGGAGGGAAGATTTTGCCCTTTCCCTTTAAAATGAAATGCAACCCCCTTTGTAAATTATCCAAGAATTCCTTATTGCCTGAATCTGATAAGTGGGTACCATCCTGTCTGAAAAGCTGTGCTTTTCGCACATCAATATTGTGTTACACCCTGCTTGAACTTATGACAGTATTTGTTCCCTGCCATAGAAATTGGGATCCCCCCATGGCTCAGATTTGAACTTTGTGCAGGCATGTTGCCATAGTTGGCGGTATGGCTCTGACCTTGAGCTGATGAGGAATCGTTAACGTACAATAGCCAAAATTCTTGGTTAATAATCCCCCAAGAAGATTCTGGATTAGCTTCTTTGCGTAACCGGTATTGTTCATCAGACTTGTACCACCCCCCTGACCTGCTGGCTGCTAGTCTGATGTCTCTCATGTATTTTAGAAACTCCTGGGCCCTTGTACGGTATTTCTCTAGCATGACACTCGTGTAGATAAAATAAATGGTCTTTCTACAAGATCTGGCTAGTGATTTTTACCCCCTTGTGTTCAATAA
Organism: Ostrea edulis; assembly: GCF_947568905.1. Taxonomy (NCBI): domain Eukaryota; kingdom Metazoa; phylum Mollusca; class Bivalvia; order Ostreida; family Ostreidae; genus Ostrea; species Ostrea edulis. The sequence continues at coordinate 27,860,356 of NC_079168.1, forward strand.
ATGGTCTTCCTACGAGATCTGGCTAGTGTGTTTAACCCCCTTGTGTTCAATAAATGGTCTTCCTGCGAGACCTAGCTAGTGAGTTTAACCCCCTTGTGTTCAATAAATGGTCTTCCTACTGGCAACTGGGTTTGACCCTCTAGCTGAATAGATAGAACAGCTACTGCTAGCCATGTCAGAAGTCACGGGTTCGAACCTCAACATAGACATTGTTTCTGTAACATCAATACATATATGGAATATTTATAGATAAGGTACACTGAGGTTGATATGGAATATTTATAGATAAGGTACACTGAGGTTGATATGGAATATTTATAGATAAGGTACACTGAGGTTGATATGGAATATTTATAGATAAGGTACACTGAGGTTGATAGGATCAAGTTCATAATCAGATTTTTGAGACATTTTGTTTTCATTACACATCGACTGAGCAACAAAATATTCCTTGATGAATCCTACATATACTGTGTATCCGGTAATGAGTGAAATATCACCGCGTAATTAACAAAATCAAATATTAACCTAGTCCTGAGTAGAGCAAGCCATTTAATGTTATACACTCCAACATTCATTTTGATTCTATTCATATTTATCGCCACAATTAAATGTTCATTGCGACTGAAAGCTGTGTGGAAATCCACGAAGGACGATATCTGATCATAAAGTGTAGCTTTTTATTTTAAACAGCAGCACAAAATGAGAAAAAAGACCCAGGATGATTAAGAGAATATGACATTTAGAAATGGGTCGACTTAAAATATCTCTATTTTGTAAGGAGTACAGTACTCAAAAAGTGGATTTTAATGCAACGCTAAACCGACACACAAACTCGTGGTACTCCGCTGAAGTAGTAAAACTCATTTAACTGAATGATTAAATCACTAATTGAGTAATTTGATATCTAATAGTGTAAGTAAATATTGCATCTATAAAATAACTTCACATCAAAAAATAAGCTGCGGGATTTAAACAAAACGAAATGAGCTACATAATAAACACAAACATGCACTTCAAGATTTAGACAACAAGTCGTTTTATTTCATATATGTACTGGTATACCACACGAAATCAAAGTTGTTGTTTGTTTGAGTTTTACATTCATGCTTTAAACAAAGACAATTTCTATCATTGTTATGAGGTTTTTCCTCTCAATAGAGCAATACTTTTATTTCTGATACACTACAAAAAGTGTTTTCCATCTCAAGTTAAAATCATCCGATCTCTTCTATTCGTTCATTAAAAAAATGATCTTTATTTCAAATCCATGCGCTCCAGAGAGAGAGAGAGAGAGAGAGAGAGAGAGAGAGAGAGAGAGAGAGAGAACTGATGACAATATAGACTAAATAACACACTAGTAAACCTCATTCCAATGTGCGAATTTGTGAAAGCCGGGGGAATTCACTTTGAGACATACTTCGCATAAATATATCAAACACATGTACCTTTCTTTGTAAATATGAACTACATTTAAACACTGAAGTGGCATATCGTTCACCATCTCAATACTTTAAACGGAACAGCCAATGCAATGACCTTGACAACGCTCCATATTCGGTAATGGTGGTATGAAAAAAAATCACGGATCGAACAAGTTTGTAACAAACATGAATTCATTGTCTTTGATGAAAGCAATGTCAATTTCAAAAGAAATATAAGAGAAAAGATTCAGTGCATGTAAATATTCTTTGTTGACGTATCCATATTAGGTAATTGTCAAATAAAACCCCGTTGATTTTTCATAATATCCGATCCAAGGTAAGTTTTGGTCTTCATTTTTTATAAACACAAATAGATCAATGTAAAATGAAAAATGTATCATTTCTCTAGACATAAAATAAGCTCTTGAGAATTGAACAGTAATCATGGCACGTTATGAAAGCCTACTTAGTAGCTTGTCTGTTTTCACTGGCGAAGGAAAGTCTAAAAACAGAATGGCAGAGTGGAGACCAGACAAAGGATGCCATGAATTGAGTTCAATATTCCAACCTATTTAGACATTTTTTTTTTAACCGAACTGGAAGGATTTCATCCCAAATATTTAGATAAAAATACCTGTGGAGATAATTATGAACAAAGACATTGTTTTGAAAAAGTATGAGTATGGCAATGAATCGGGTTCGGTTCGACTATAATGGCTTTCGTCAACAGAACGAAATCATTGAAGCTGTGGGTTGAGGCTTTCATGAAAGTTTGAAGGTGTGTTTGGGCACAAGAGTAGATGGGAAATATGCAATCTGTTCGTTATCGTCACCTTTCATGCAGGTTTTTTAAAATTAATTTCTGACACGGCGTTGCAAGAATACAGAATATATAATACCTCAACCGTACGCAGATTTACGCTTCGTAAATGGAAGGTTTTCATTAGGGGTGGATTTATTGTAGCTCTCTGGTCTGTATTTTCCCAGAAAGCTACAGATCTGCAGCTATACGTTAGACTTCCGGACGTGAAACGATTGGAATGACGTTCCAGTTAAAACTAAAGTCTGGTAAAGGAAGGTGGCAGAGGACAGGTCTTTTTTTTCTTTTCTTTTTTCTTTTGGTTCTGAAATATGTGGGTAGGGGGTATACATCAAAGTCAGATTATGACAGACTAATGAAAAACCATGTTTCTTCCCTTTTATGTCAATACATGTATTTCATATTGGTGTAGTTAATAAATTATGACCCTAAATTATGTGTTATCTATACATACTGGTGCTGGTGCACAAAATATGCTCTGAGCAGGTGCCCAATTCTAACTTCGCTTTTCTCTCATTTGGGCTAATCTGCACCACCCTCACAGTACCAAGCGAGGGTATTTAGACACTGTGCACAATCAAGAACCCTATCTTCCCTTCATAAGAATCTACCTCTCATATGGGGCCATCCACCTTCCCTCTCAGCTACAGAACTTTTGCTGGACCATGCATGTTTTCACCGGAATTTCTTCAGCAACTGACCACGTGTCTTAGTTTCGTATTTGCACCCATCTATATGCTAGGAATTATGGTGACACCTACATGTTGTATATCAACATTTTTATGAAATGTAATATCACTTCAAATATGGGGTATTTCCTTTCTTAAAGAAAGTTGACCGAGCCTATAGTGCGAAACTGTCACCTGCTACCGAAGCGTAAAGGTCACATATATCGTGCTTCTGCGTAGACTGCGCATCCTTCAACGTATTCTCCAAGTAGTAAAACACACATTTAACAATCAGGTGTTGATACAAAGGTTCCTTCTCGTCTTACATTATGTACTAGATTATTAGTGTCTAAGTGTATCGTACCCAGAACAACATGGCTACTAACCATGTATCAATGAATAAGATGCTTCAAAGAATTATGAACGATTTATTTTTGTTCAGAAATTCAACCCTTCGTCTCCTGTCTCATTATCACAATGTGAAGCTACGCTTTCTGAAGGCATATTTATTTTGATCACTGGTATAGACACCGGACTGGATCTGCAGTTGTCTTCCTCCGTTGTTGTACATGAATGCTGTTCATGAATCTCGTACAGGATTCCCCTGGCTTTGTATAAATTGGACGGATTAGAGCCAGTCAGTTCTGGTGCTTCTGTGGACCTGTAGATACTGTTCTCATCCAGACTACTGAAGTTGTCCGGGATATTTGTAAACGCAAAAGAAGAACCATCTTCCTGTCGTGAAAAATGCTTTATTGACATCGTGTACGTTAAGCAAGGTACGGAGCGAAGATTATAAAGAAATACAAAAAGGAAACACTGCTTCTGATGTTTTACTATTTCTTAATTTCTATCTACATATAAATGCTTCTGATGTTTTCATATTTCTTAATTTGTATCTACATATCAGCCTGGTGTTTTACTAGTTCATAAATGAGTCTATACATAAATGTACTACATAAGTTAGCATGCTGTTCGTACAAGATCTCAAATTTTAATATTTGAATTTCAAGATTCTCAAAAAAGTTTCTAATTACCGAGCACAAGACTGAGATACACGGATTCGTTGTCCTATGGTTACAAGTACAAATTTATGGCAACCAAATCATGAATACTAAAGGGTATTTTACAATAAATATTCATTGGAGAGTTACCATACACATTGCAGTGCAGGAAAGGGCATATACTTCCTTTTTAAAAATGATTTTGGCGTCAGCAATAAATATTGCCCCTAAATAGCAGTGTCCTTAGCACTGTCTAAGAGCGGCTTGGTTACCACCACAATGTCTTTTTGTCCAAGTACCTTAATGTGGAACATTCCCTCTCGTTGCTGGCACATTTCCTCTTTGGCTATTTTGGCCACACGACAGCTGAGGAGGATTGAGAGAATACAGGTCAGACACTCGACCCCAGCGGTCCCCAAAGCTATCAATATCAGGGGGTCCTTTTCCTCCTTCTGAAACGTACTTCCGTCAGTGGCATGATTCTGCAGACCAACTCTCAAAAGTTGGAAACTGACAAATGTCGTCACCATAGAAACGGCTGATATAGCAATAAAACACATTATCTGGAAAATAGATCAGACTCCTTATAATGTCGTGGGATACGGGGAATTTCAAAATTTTCGAAGAATATGTTTTAAAAAGGGACTGATTCACGATTTCCCCCAAAATTTAATTTTTCACTTTTAATCATCAAAACACACTGTCTAATGTGTTTAAAAGGTTTCACTGAAAATAACGTTATACTATATAAGAGAAGGTAATTATAGATAATTTATTATTTGTTGTGTAAACAAAGACTGAGGTATGTTATTGTTTACAAAGTTTTGAAAATTTTTAGTTATTAATCTAAGTTTATAATAATATCACATTTCAAATATTCTTTAGATGAAATGTGTCATTTAAAAGTTAAATATGTGTCTGTGCAAGATTAAGATGCTTTAGATTACAAAATTAACATTTCACTAGTTTGTTTGTAAACGTAAACAAGGCCCGAGTCTTGTTTACATAACACAGATTTAAGGCTAGAATATTGCTCTTATCCTTGTATCAAGAAGGTCCAAATTTTAGTTGCCAACCTTGAATGAGGTATATTTTTGAATACATGTAAATGAAAAATATTTTTTTTAAAAACGCGAGTCAATCCCTTTAAAACAATTAACGTACCACATATGACGTTTTTCTTTTGGCACAAAGAACTCCAACAAGTCCTGTTATGAAAAACTGCCGAAAGAGAAAAAAAAAACCAACAATCAAATTTCTCCTATCATAGTTGACGGACTTAAGGAGAAATGGAATTTGATCTTTACTTACAATACCACCGCTCCATATCGGCGACACACTGTGGGCCAACCAGACCTCTGCCTGAATACTGAGAATGACGCCGACACAAACACTTAAAAGACCCAGAAAGATGTGAAATCCCGAGGCACAGAACACGAGGGTTAGATCCCAACGAACCATGTTGAGGGGGCAGCTGATCAGAGTACTTTGGTCATCGACAACATACTGGAATATCGAGATGTTACATACAATTCCACTTTGAAAAATTATAATTCATCCCGAGGATGAAAACAAATCACTGACTACCGTGCGATACACAACATAAGGTCATTTAAAAAAATGTCTCCTAATTCTGATCATAAAATATCAATAACAATCATATTGCTTGCTACGTTACCTGATGGTTATTTACGTTGTTCCAGAAAACGAATTATGATATATAATACCTGTAAATCTTACCCATGTCGGGGTACCACGCTAGCATCCAATTAGTCTCATCCTAGTCTGACACACGGGTTACGGAATCCTATAGACCGGATTGATTTAAAATTTTCCATGTTATTAAAAGCTTCAATTGCGTCAAGCCAACTAGTCCAGGCTGGAGGAGAACCTTAATATCAGACCAGTGCCATAAGAAATCCAATACTTGACGATCTAAGAACTAAACATAAAGCGTGCTTCTCTCGATCGATGTGTATTTGGTTTCCTTATTGATCTGTTGCGTGTAGGCAAACGATGTTGTGTAGCCAGGAAAGGCCATTACGCCGTCTGCCATGGATAAGGAAAGGGCGAAAATCAATACCATAGGTCTATATGTCTCCATTATTGAGCGGAATGTACCTACCTATATTGTTTAGATACGTCCAATTAACGTCAGAAACTAATTACATTGATGTGGATTTAGTGGGTAATGACCATGTGAACAATGAGAAAAGAACATATGCATTATAGAAATTACTTGATAATTTAATTCTTGGGTTATATAAACGGAGAAATTTCCTGTCTAGATTGTACGGATTTCAAAACGCATCTCATCTAAAAAGAGGAGTATATTTCAAAACCAGTCCGTTCATTTTAATGTAAATCAGTTCAAATTTCGATTTTAAAAAAGCAACAGATATTTTTGCTGCTGATGTTTACACAGATACGAGCATCTCTCTAACTTTGTGTGATTTTTATGATTTTGAAAATGTAATTTTCTATTTTTATCCCGACCGGATGATGGTACAAACTCTCTTCCCCATCTCTACCTCCATCGTCAGTAGACACACTTACAACGAAACCATTGTTCTCAATTCAGTACAACAGTGTGTCATTCTTGTTAACAATGTAGATGATATTTGTTTCCAAGTGAAATGATTGTTTCAAATAAGTTATCACAAAACAAAATGGTTTTTTCAGATAGTTATCACGAAACAAAATGATTGTTCAATAAGTTATCACAAACAAAATGATTGTTTCAATAAGTTATCACAAAACAAAATGATTGTTTCAGATAGTTATCACGAAACAAAATGATTGTTCAATAAGTTATCACAAACAAAATGATTGTTTCAATAAGTTATCACAAAACAAAATGATTGTTTCAGATAGTTATCACGAAACAAAATGATTGTTCAATAAGTTATAAGAAACAAAATGATTGTTTCAATAAGTTATCATAAAACAAAATGATTGTTTCAATAAGTTATCACAAACAAAATGATTGTTTCAATAAGTTATCACAAACAAAATTAATGTTCAATAAGTTATCACAAACAAAATCATTGTTTCAATAAGTTATCACAAAAGAAAATGATTGTTTCAGATAGTTATCACGAAACAAAATTAATGTTCAATAAGTTATCACAAACAAAATGATTGTTTCAACGAGTTATCTGTCGGCGCGAGTTCGAATCTCGCTCGCGCCGGTAAGCGAGAAAGTTTCCCAGTTTACTTTACTTTCGGAAGGTCGGTGGTCTCTTCCCAGGTACATTGTATCTGGGTTCTCTCTTCCACCAATAAAAACTGGGCGCCACCAGATATTTTTTCTTGTCTGTTCAATTTCCTCAGGGTATTGTCTGTTAATTTAAAACGGTTTTCCTTTTAGCTTATATGAGCTGCGGAGTACTTTGTCCAAATCTTGTTTTAATAAGTTATCATAAAACAAAATTATTGTTTCAATAAGTTATCACAAAACAAAATGATTGTTTCAATAACTTATCACAAAACAAAATGAATGATTGATTTTCGCTCTTTAGTGAATCTTACTAGGAAGTACCCGTAAGGATTAGAGTGAAGGTGGTGGATTTTCGCTCTTTAGTGAATCTTACTAGGAAGTACCCGTAAGGATTAGAGTGAAGGTGATGGATTTTCGCTCTCTAGTGAATCTTGCTAGGAAGTACCCGTAAGGATTATAGTGAAGGTGATTTCCGTAACAAGTTTCTCATATATTTCATTAAGATTATTATACATGTTTTTCGCTAATGAATTTTTATTCCCATGAGTATTCATAAAATTCCGTTTGAAACACATTTTGCACACAATCACTAGATAAAAGAATGTCATTACCATAAGCACAATGTCCATGATTATGGCATTTTGTTTTTAAAACTAAACTAATGCAACACAAGGGCGGATCCAAGTATAATTCAAGGGGTGTTACCTTCTCCGCTCCCCGCTTTTGTGATAAGCCGGGAAGCCGTAATAATAAATTATTATCTGAACAAAACAAGTAGAAACAAAGGGGAGACTGCACATCTCTTCCATTACCACTACAACAGTAGATATTGTGTTCCTTGCCGTCTTGTATATAGCGTAGTTAGCTCCCTTAGATAAAAACTTTCCTTTAGTGCTTCAGGTTCCTTCTAATTCAAACTGGTTTGATTTCTACAATGGTATTCTAGCCCTGTTTCTAATTCTTTACAATATCTCAGTATTGTTTTACGTAAAAAAAAAAAAAAAAAAAAAAAGGAAACATAAGAAATATATCTAAACAATTCCCAAATTCCCGAGAGATGTAATTTTTTCTAAATGCTCCGAGACACAAATAATGCCTGAAATACAATGTATATTGAAAATAAATTGGAAGCAAACTAACCTTATTTTTCTACATGAAGGTACATATGTGTTTATTTTAAAAAGCAATATTACAAAATTACTACTTTCAATTTACATATTTTCTAATCCTTAAACATATTATCCTTAGAATAGTGTCAAAATAAAGTTTTACGAAGATGAAATACCAGCGACTATTTCGCTTCGCCAGAAGTTCCGTACTCCCTGGTGATAGCTGACATATTCCCTGTCATTAGCCTCCTCCTCTATTACCTCTGCTCGCAGATTTTAGCGGCAAAATGTGATATGCAGTAGAATGATTGGTCAATCAGATTCTCTGACGAGTTCCCATTCGTCGCACTAAATTGATTCGTCTGGAAGCCGTAATTCGCGTAAACGTTACGAAGTGTAGTCGGATGAGGGGATTAATAGCTTTCTGGATTCTCGTCTGAATTCCTCGAGATAGAAGAAAGTAATCAAAGTGGATGTGAATCAGCTAGACAATTGTCTACTAATGGCGATTTGAAACTCCATGTTTTATTAGATCATTAACATAGAAGTCTAATTATTGATATCATAGGTAAAGTTGATTTTGAAATAAACATTATAAAACACTTGCTAGCTCCGTGTTAGAATAGGTCCTCAGTATCTATTGATTTTTGTAAGAGGCGACTAAATGGGGCAGTTCTTCGTATGAGACCGCAAAAACTGAGGTCCCGTGTCACAACAGGTGTGGCACGATAAAGATCCTTCCCTGCTCAATGGTCATAAGTGCCGAGAATAGGCAAAAAACGAGGCCCCGTGTCACAGTAGGTGTGGCATAATAAAGATCCCTCCCTGCTCTAAGACTGTAAGCGCCGGGCAAAGGCCTAAATTTTACAGCCCTTCACCGGCAGTAGTTGAGAGAAAATATCCCTGGCTTTGCAGATAGCTTTTTTATCGACTGTGAGACAGAACTGTAGGGCTTGATAATAAAATATATAATAAACCTTCATGTAGAATAAAAAGTTTGGCATGTCCTCCATTGATGATAAAAAAAAAACCAAGAAATGTTTTTGAAACATAATAATTATATGTCCCCCGTGTGGCACTATTGAAATGTGTAAACTTCAAATTTAGAATATATATAATGATAACGAAAAATTGGGGACAACAGTTCACAATGTTTGATGTTTCTCAAACACATGGTTCATATGAATATTGAGCGGACATTTTCTTATGTCCGGGGTAGTTTGGCTCATGACCTCTGACCCTGTGATCTCAAAATCGATAGGGTCATCCACTCTTTAGGTGGTACCAGTAATGTGCTAAGTCTGAAGTCTGTCCAGCAAAACAACGATCAAAATTACGTATATACGAGGAAGGAATTTATCTTGTTATAATTGATCACGATTATTCACAAGTAAGAAACATGGTTGAAATTGACGACATACACTGTACATTAACGTGTCCAGAAATGAGTTAATTGTTTCCAGTTCATGGTTAATGAAAATACGAAATCCACTTAGAAAAATAACAAAGCTCCATATAATAATCACATATAGGTAATAATATCAAAGCCTCCACGCCACCGACGATACGAAACAAGACATCTTCATTAAGGTGTAAACTGTTCCGGACTTGGTTGTTGATGGTGGGTTTTGTTCTATGCCAACACATAGCGTTCATGTATTCGCTATATTGAGCCACTCATTTTCAGGAGCAATGTCGAATTTGTAAAAATGAATGCCGACACAAAAAGAAAAATACACAATCGATCAAAATACTTCCCCGCATCTTTCCACGTGATGTCATGTTTTTCACTTTTTTCATTTTGTGTTTCTTCAACTTTGCGAAAAGTACATATAAAGTTCTTGATGCACTTGGGGACTTCTTTTGTTGATTTGCGATGAATTCGCAGACCGATGATGGTGAAGATAATGATAAATGCCGAGAGGAAAACGTTTGCTAAGAGTAGGTAACAGATAAGGGAAATGTTTGGCTTGGACGTTTGCGGAAGATTTCCGGATACAAGCGTTAGAAAGACAATGATTGCTAAATGAACAGAGAGGGTGTAGGCTATTCTGTCACCATGGGCAACGGGAATAACAAAGACGAATATATTCAAAAGTCCCAACATCAGGACAGGTACTAACATGTTGATTAAGAAGAATCTCGACCTTCGCCCTAATTTTACCACAAAATGCACGTAGTCCATGTTGTGTTCAGATTGCGCGAAAGCTGACGTTTCAAGAACATCCCAAACACCGTGTGGGGAGAAATACTTAAGATTCACTTTATCAAAGAGGAGTTTGAAATTCATTTTAGTTAAAGAATATCCCCAAGTGACATAGGTCAACTTACAGACTTGGACATCGAAAGGAAAATTCACAACGTCCACATCGCAAACGGTCTCAATGACGTCACCAGGATTCCAGGCTGCGTGTCCGGAAGACGTATAATGAATAATCATTTCATCATTCCCGAGGTTACGATGTTTGGAGAAGGAGTTTGTCAGGAAAATTGAAGGTCTCCAAACCAGAGTTTGCGGGAGAAATATGTTTCGGACGTTATGGTACCTTTTCGGTTCCCACTGTATCCTGGGGTCCCACCAGGATATGTAGAAAAATCCCATGACAGAAAATTTCCCTGTTAGCTCGTCCAGTTCGTTAATATTCATCAAGCTGAACACTATGTTTATTTCCATTGGTTCCTTCAAACTAAGACATGGCCTTACATGCCTGTTGTAATCCTTCATAACCGAAACAACGACATCTTCCTCAGATCGACAAACAGTCGTATTGTTGCGTACAGCTCTGGCTGCATAACAGACTGTGGACAGGAATATGAGAAGCAGCTTACCCGGCTTCATGTTCCGTAAATTTCAGAATCAACCGAGCAACAGAATCCATTTATACCCCCTTATCGGGAGACTTCAACAGAGTCCATTAGCGAGTGTTCATTTTGAAGTGCTGATTGAGATGACAAACAGTTTATAGCATGTATTAATAGACAAAGGGTGTTTTAAAATATTCCAGGAAGATTTCGTTTCTATGGGACAGATGAAAACACCAGCTGGTCAATTCCCTGCGTCCCAATGAAGTGAACATCATTCTCGAAGTTATACACCTATATTCAAGTATTTGTAGTTCATACATGTAGTAGTTGGACTTTGTAACAAAACCTATTTGATAAGTCCAAGCTTTGCAAAGATGATTGAGAATAAACGGATGGGGCAAACGATATACTGGTATCATTTTTTCAGAGATGACATATTTTCTCTTAAAGCGAGCTGTACATGTATGAAATTTTCCCTATATTTTTCTTCTCGTTGTGTGTATATTTGCAATTGTTTAAAAATTGAAGTCTGCCAAATAGAAACAAGAATATCAATAAAACTGATGGATGTTCCCTAAAGTGCATGTAACTAATGAACTACTTCATATGGTTAATGATTTAATGGAGAGATGTTTCTACTTGTAAAGCAAATGTTTAGTGTTCGGACTTACGATCGCAGGCATGCAAATGAAACATTTGGGAAATTGAATGTAGTTTTCCCGCGTTTCGAAGAATAGCGGGAAAACGTTGTATGATAGGAACGTATTCGAATGCCTATGCGTATTAATACAAGGCGTGACCATAGGAAGGCCTATATAAAGTGTCGATATCATGAGTAAGGTCATTCTAAGCCAGTCTCACGAAGTGCACGTAGCACATTTTTTTATTATTATATTTAATTATGGATAGTGTCCGATATTCACCCTTAGACGTTACTTAACACTTGCTTTCGGACACAGGTTTCCATAGTTTTTCAAATATTTTATCTATGGTTTTTCCTGGGAGGTTTTTAACGTCAATGATGGGGGGTTTCTTGACATTTTGTTATATGATTCAGTATTTGCATAAAACTTGTTCATATCAGTTACCATGTATGTAGTATATTTGTTGTAAAGTTATTAAACGCCGGCTACCCGACAAGCTTGCCTGGCTTACACCAAAGTTGTGTTTGGTTGCCTTGTATGCCAAAGGATTGCATTCACAGAAGTGTATATTATACGCTTTTTTTCCAACACAAGCCGTTTTGAGTGACCTTGACCTTTCACAAATGCCCTCTCTTCAAAAGTAATTCGCACAATGATAAAGAAATGTTAAATATTGTTGATTGATTGTATATTGTTTAACGTCCCTCTCGGGAATTTTTCATTCCTATAGAGATGTCGCCATTGCCGGTGAAAGACTGCAAATAGGCCTATGCTCGTCGCTTACGGCCTTTGAGCAGGAGGAATCTGTATCGTGCCACACCGGCCTCGGGTTTTGCGGTCTCATCCGAAGGACCGCCCCATTTAGTCGCCTCTTACGACAAGCAAGGGGTATTGAGGACCCCGGATTCCCACGGGATTTTGGACTTTGAAAAAATAATCAGAAATATTGTTGAAATGAGACTTTTTTTATATATGAAATGTTCCGAGTGACTTTGACCTTTACAAAATGACATTGAGTAACCTTTGTCCAATAGTCATTCGCACAATGATGGAAAAAAAGTTGAAATATTGTTGAAATGAGGATTTTTTCATATAAAAGGCATATGTTCTGAGTGACCTTGACCTTTAAAAAATGATCTTAAGTGAACTTTATCAAAAGTCATTCGCACAATGATCAATAACTATCAAAATATTGCAGAAACGAGATTTTTTCAGATATAAGGCATATATTCTGAGTGACCTTGACCTTTGCAAAATGACCTTGAGTGACATTTGTCCGAAAGTACTAATCTATGTTATAGATATGATCAATACATGATCAAAAGTTGTTGAAATAAGGAACTTTTATATCAAAAACTGTAGAAATAAGGAACTTTTATACCAAGAACTGTTGACATAAGGAACTTATATATATGTACTGAGGGACCATGACCTTTCCAAATGACCTTGAGAAATCCTTTTCCAAAAGTCCTTGTCTTAAGAAACATTTTTGATCAATTTCTAATGAAAGGTTTAGGAGATGTGAGCTCAGAAGGACGGACGGACGGACAGACACGACAGCGACAATAAGCTTCCCCGAATTTTTTCGGGGAGCATAGAAATACTTCTACTGGCTTTGATTCGAAATCCTACTAGAGCACTCAACGTGCGTAGGTGTTACAAATAAAATCATATCAATTATTTATCAGTTCATTACACTAATTATTTCACTAAACAATAGAATGTCATCCACTCATAGTGTCGATATAACCATTCCAAATATACAGCAAAATGTATTCTATGTGAATGAAAAAGAACAAATTTAGAGAACTAGTTATTTTTGCCACTTTTGTATTTTGCTGTGACCTTTTCATTCAATCAGTGCGCATTATACATGTATCGATTTTTGAGGGATCTAGACGTCAGACATCAGCGAGGGGTTGGTTCTCTCTTTGGATTCATTCGATTGTACATGGATCTGACATGTGACCTCTCTGATGTGTCCAGAGGTCCGCGTTTCCTCTGTTTTCGATTTTGTGTTCTTTATAGGGTGTACTAGATTGATCACCGTTCGTTATCTAAATTAGGTGATGTCAGAACCAGTACCGGATGTTTTGATATTATCTGTCTTAATGCTATTATAATTTAAATTTTCTACTTTTATATAAACATGCTGTATCATTTTTATTGTGTGCAGCGCTTTAGAGCACAGGCAATTGCATCGCTTGGGGTCGAATTTACTATATAAAGAGTAAAGGTATAGAACTCTAAATATAGGGTACCCAAGTTAGCCGATGTAAAAACAATAAATTAATTGACATAAAATTCTACTTTGTATTTTAATTTACTCATACATAATCAATCTACATTACTACCAAAGTTCATCCCGAAATTCCGTATACTTCCCAAGATATGCAGAAATGAACTCGGAAAAATGCCTATTAATTTTTGGTTGACTTTTAGATGTGCCCTGACACTATACGACTACACAGAGTGTTTGAGCATTGCAACAAGCTATCAAATAGAATGTGCAGCATAAAATATCATTTCTAAAATGAATTTCTTACCCCAATTCATAAAATGAAGTCCGTAATAGCTCCAAGTGACTGAAAATTTTAAACCGTCTCTACTTTCATTTAACACAGTCATTTTCATCGGTGCCACTAATTACCCACATTGACATTATTATTATCAATCGTCAAACACCTGTGATAATGTCATTTAGATAAAAATAGACATAATAAGACATTTGTATATTTATAAAGACTTGTTATTAGCATAATTTATGTACTATAATGAATCAATATTGATAAATATTAGTATTTGAGTCTCTAAATCGTTATGGGTCCTTCCATCTCTTTTGGGTAATTAGTCATAACTACCGTTCATGGTGGGGATTGTGAAAGTACAGACGGTTAAAAAATTTTCAGTCACTTGGAGCTATTTTGGACTTCATTTTAAGAATTGGGGTAAAAATTCATTTTAGAAATGATATTTTATGCTGCACATTCTATTTGATAGCTTGTTGCAATGCTCAAACACTCTGTGTAGTCGTATAGTGTCAGGGCCCATCTAAAAGTCAACCAAAAATTAAGGGCAGATGATACAAATAAATTTTTTCTTTCGAAGAGACTTTATATGATGTCATTCTTTTATAAAAGTGGATAATTCATTGAATTCTTTTCCCCTTTGACTTGGAGAGTGAAATATTTTCCATATTTCAAAAAAAAGTACAAAACAATAGTTATCATGGTAAATTAGTTTACTCTTCATCTGTTTACCTTTTTTATACCTCAAAAAATGGTTGTCAGGGAGAACAGAGTGTACTGATATTAGATTTACAACATAACATGTAATATATTAATGCATTACAAATTTTACACTTGGAAAATATCAATTGCTGCTTCAATAAAATTACATATATGGACATTGCAATCTCAGTAAAGGTTTACAAATTAAAATAAACTTCATAATATGTTGACTTAATGTTTAAAGTGTAATATAAACTTAAAAATCATATACCATACGGGGTGAATTTTCTGAGTAGAAGCAAAATTGTAAATATCACATTGGCTGATTTTCTCAAGACAAAGAAGAGTTATCTCCCATAATATAAGAGTAAAATTTTACAACTTCTGAAAATAATTTACAATGGCATTTATGATTTTACTGTTTTTGTTTTTTTTTGGGGGGGGGGGGTTGTCACTCTTGGTTTTCCTTTGCTATTCATCTCTGGAAAAAATAAAGAAATGCCTAATACAGGATCTCTTTGATGTGCCATTTTACATTAATTTCTGCATTATGTCACGTTTCCCAGTAGAAACAGGAGAAAGATAACTGCATGCTTCCTGCTGACATCTTATATATAGCAATGATCCAAGTCCATACCGTTTTTCGTCCTCACAATGTCTTATGCGTTGTTAAATCTAGTGGTCTACCACACACAGCACAACCTTTTTCCAAATTGTCCACTAGAATTCCAAGTTCCACAACTCGTCTCCAACAAATCATCTTCTCATGCTCTTCTTCCGATTCCTCACTCTCTGATGCATCAGATGGATACGTTTCTTCATTTCCTAGGCATTCTTGTGAATTATCACCAGACGAACAATTTTTTCTTGGTTCATTCAACTTCTCCTCGATCACCACGTTGTTATTGGCATCAACATTCACTATCTTGCGTCCAAGGGATAATGTATAACCTTTCTTAGCATTCTGTAACCTTTGATGACGTTTTTTACTAATAATTTTTCCTGATTTTTTCCAGAATGATTCTGGCATCACAATTGTTTACATTGTTTACTGACCCCCTTTCCTGCTCTTAAAACACAGAAGAGTTCCAAACAACTATAAATGAGAAAACCAAAACCAACCAAAGTATTTTTTTTACCATGGGAACTCTTCAGTGCTAAAGGTAGAAAAATTTGTTTATATCATCTGGCCTTAATAGGCATTTTTCCGAGTTCATTTCTGCATATCTTGGGAAGTATACGGAATTTCGGGATGAACTTTGGTAGTAATGTAGATTGATTATGTATGAGTAAATTAAAATACAAAGTAGAATTTTATATCAATTAATTTATTGTTTTTACATCGGCTAACTTGGGTACCCTATATTTAGAGTTCTATACCTTTACTCTTTATATAGTAAATTCGACCCCAAGCGATGCAATTGCCTGTGCTTTAGAGTGGTTATTTATAGTCATATATAGCGCTATATAAATAAATATTATTATTATTAGAAACAGATAATTTTTTCTTTACATTTTTCTTGTAAGTCAGTATTAAAAAGTACAGGATACTTTCTTTGAAATACAAAACTTTGAAGTCGTTACATGTAAAATGTCGATTTTGGGGGGAGGAGGGGGGGGGGCTGTGCTATCTAAATGTATACCAATATGCTGACAAAGTCACTTATTATTTTTTTGATTTGGACCTGATATTCTGAGGATTGCTCGATTTCATTTGTTGACCTACATGTACCATATGACTGTTTTTCAAAGTACCAATCAGACCATCAACTTCTCGGAATATCATCTTTAAAAGTTTCGTTATTCCATATTAAACGGTTGCATATGAAAAAAAATATCAAACTGATAAAAAAAAGTTACAAACCTACCTACACAGTAATAATGTCGCATTGTTATTGAGGATTGGCACACCAGTATTATATCCGCCCACTTGCATGCAGTATAGAATCTTCTGTAGTGTTTCTGTCACAATTAGCTTTTCACATAACAATACCAATCAACTCAACAAAGACACAAGTTACAACAGGATATTTTACTTCGAACATCACAGAACAAAATATCGAAAAGCTATCTATCATTTGTATTTTAGCAGATTTTACATACTATGGAAGTATTTGAATTCGTGGTGCTCGGGTTTTTCTTTCTTTCGTGAATTGCCAAAATTTGACAATTTCGGGTGTAATTTTGTTGCTATCTTTCATGTTCATCGAAACATTCTGTGTGAATTGTGTATTTTGTTGATGATAGAGTTACCACGACGTCACAAAAGTTTATCCTCCGCGAAATATGATGATTTTACAGCATACCGTAAACCAACATTTATTCACGACGAATTTATTTCGCGATTTCCTAGTGATTAACTTGTACGCGGCGACTTTCGCGATCGAGCTTATCTTATATAGATATAAGAAACGTCAAAGGACATATTCGCTGTGAGATATATTCGCGATGATGAGGTTCTCGCGAACCTCGTAAAAAAATTATTGGTCGCGAGTAAAAATAAGTTTACAGTTATTCATTTTTTTTTATCAGAACTTTATCATTAAAGTGATAAATGTCCAGTTTTGTGTTAAGTCGTACTGATCGTGTGGCGATTCTGGAGTGTCTGACTCAGTCAGATCTAGGAATAACATGATGCTAACTGGTTCGTGTGATCAGATGATTGCATGACACCGTAGAGCGAGACTTAGCCCATTAGGATCTTCCCCCGAAATGTCACACGTAAAGCATCAATGGAAAACAGCATGGTCGAGGAAAACATTAACTAGAAGCACTACTGCTTCTTTTGATCAATAATGGTAATTCTCCTGCAGTTCTCGCAGATTTGCTTGAAAGTATAAATTGTCTAAAACATAAAAAACAAGTTTTAAAATTATAAATTTCCTACACGCAATCTAAAAATGAAAATAAATTTCTCATGGCCTCATATTAACAAAAAAACATTCGTACTCCCACCTTCCTAGCCGCGGGCATGGGCAGATACATGTAATGTAAACGTGAAAGGTTGTGCTTAATGGTTTGTATGATAACAGAGGACTCTAGTTGTAATCATATACCTATAAATCGTTACATCCCTCAATAACTGGGTTGGGTTTTTTTTAAAATTGTATCGCATGTCCATACAGAATAAAGTAAATATAGAATGTCGAGTTGGTTGAAATAAACATGAAAATTCCGGAATATTTCAATCGACCATTAACAACGACAATCACTTATGCTTGCTTTTTAAATTCCAATATTCCATAATTACATATTTTTATTCTTAAATTGACATGCTATAAACAGAAGAAAAATTATCTTATAAGCCGCAGTGTCTCTTACATTCATTCACTGAATTTCGGCACGGTAATACTGTGAAATCAGAAAATATTGACGAGAATTATATTGAACCTTGTTATCAAATTAAGCATTGTCGCAAAAAAAATTGAAAATATACACATGGAAAAAAGTATTGCAACATTAAATTGATTTCTTATTTAAAAAATTAATTAATTAAAAACAACAATACTTTTGAATTCAGTACTGTAATTTAGTCTGACTCCAAGGTGGGACCAAACTTGGTATAAATAGTGTATATGTGCTAAACATATAAATGATATCTGCTTTAATGCTATTGATACTCAATTTGAAACTAAATGGATATTTAGAAGGAGTAGGTAGTCCTTTGCCAAAATTGTGACTTTCATGATCTAGGGGTAAGGGTTATGTTTCAGGGTGGTGCCAAAATTATTATAATTATTTGAAGGATTACATCATAAATGTGTGTGTATCCACGGATGCATCTTCCATGCCAAATGTTGAAGCTGATCAATGGATCTGATGTAAAAACTCTAACCTGTTTGCTCATCCAGACCTAGTTGCACGACTCTTACATTTATACAGAGTTAACTGGCTGTTAACTGTCAGTTACACTTAATTCATCTTCGTGCAACTGGGCCCTGGAAAATAGAAGTCGAGCTTAGCATTCAAATCATAAGTGGTGCGAATCAATGTATTTATCATTCCATGCAAGTTTGACCTTACAGAAATGTCACTGATTTTGACTATGGATAACTCCGTTTACCTGATCAGAATATAGGGGTCACGGCGGGTGTGACCGGTGAACAGGGGGTGCTTACTCCTCCTAGGCACCTGATCTCACCTCTGGTATACCCAGGGGTCTGTGTTTGCCCAACTATCTATTTTGTATTGCTTATAAGAGTTATGAGGTTATCTTCACTTTTTTAAATATACTGCATGTGTGTAAAACGCATTGCCTGACCTTGACCTTGAAGTGTCGCATAAATGGTGGAATTCCATCGAAAGTGTGTCTAAGTAATACTCGCCATTATTCCCAGGATTTTTTTTTTATTTATCTGACAAGTATGTACACTTAGCTCCACAAAGTAAGCTGCTGATCCAAAACACCATCCAGAGAAAGACGTGCGTACGTTTGTCGTCTGACACCACCGCTTCCTTTTCAATAGCTACAATTGCTGAGCGCTACCGTATACCGTCCATTCATAACAGTGGTTCATCCGGGCACCACAACATTAGGTCATCTGAAGTGAAGGCTTTAGAGTTTTTCATGATATTGAAATACCAGGCGAGATTTAATTGTTTTCTATTATTATTGAAGTAAAAGAGTCCATGTTTTGCATTCGAATTTGAGTAGCAAACTTCTTGGGCTCAGAATTAGGTCTGTATCAATTTTCAAGTTTCGTGAATCAAATTTGGAAACTTGGAATTTACCATCTTCGCTAGTTAGAAGTTCCTGATGCGCTACTCTCCCCCATGGCAAAGCGTCGACAACCCATTTCTAGCGATCAAACAGAGAAAGGTTTATTAGGGGAGGAACTGAAACCCTTTGGCTAGCAACAATGATAAATCACATGGTAGTCTACCTAATAGAAATCAGTTCGCCGACTGAAAAAAACCCATTGAAAGTTTCTCATCGGGTTAATTTCACTTTTCATGTAATTATCTTCCGTAACACCTAGCGTTACATGAGTAAAGCCATTCCAATCCATGACAGAGACCTGAATAATGTTGTCTATAGCCATACAATTAGATATTGATCTAAACGTTACCCGCCTCGTCGCAGGTTGCATCTCGTGACATTTATTTGAAAGCAGGTTCTTTATGACTAGTTTTACGGAAGCCCATTGGTGTCAAGTGCGGAAATTATTGATATGGCATCCGCCGGTTAATTTATTTGGCGCCACGTGCGAGGAAAATGCAGTGGCGTGTATAATTATTATATTTAATTTCCTTAAATAGTGCACCTATAAACATCAGAAGTACATGACATAAATATATTACAAAATTTCGAATGTCTTCTCACTTTTTGAACATTGAGAAGGGCAGGCATAAAAATATTTCAAGAGGTAATAGAATTTGTACATTACATGTATCTAATCTAAATCAAATAAAAGAAAAATTTCATTTTATTTTAAAATGTCCTTTTTATAACGATTTAAGAATTAAATATATATAAAAAAAATTATTACAAAAAAGCCAGTGTCTTTGAATTAGTAATTTAAAAGCTTCTTAGTGTAAGTAATACAAAAGAATTCAATAATTAATTTTTTTTTAAATAATTTTTTTATTTACAAAATTTTCACTTCACACATACACTGTTGCATACATATGGGAGATAGGTTACATGGATATTTTCACGACATATTAAATTCATTTTAAAATACGAACTCAATAACATTAACTCTAATACTGTCTACATTTCATATTTGCCTTATTCTTTTATGTAAGTATTATTAAAAAAAATTATTGAGGTCTTTTGTATTACTTACACTAAGAAGCTTTTAAATTACTGATGAAAAGTAATGTGTGATGTAAAAATCATTTTCAGGAGAGAGAAGAACTCAATAATTTAGGAAAGTTCCTACAACAGGCTATAAAGTTAAGATCGTCATTTAATTTATGAAATGCTGTACTTGCAACGACATATCTCGTGTAAGGTCAGCATTTTGCAAATTCCATGGTCGTTCTAACAATCTAGTTTGCCAATACAACCCAACCATTGGGTCAAATGCTGTCTGACGTGTTTCATTCCGATTGTCAGACCTTTATTGGCACACTGTTTTTGACTACGGATAATTCCGTTTACCTGCTCAAAATACAGGGTTCAAAGGAATAAGCCACGGCCCTCATGTAGATGCTTTAAAGGGACATGGACACAATTTGAGCTGAAAATTTTCAAATTCTATTTTTTTTCCTTTTTATTGTTTATAATGCTTAACTAATGTATTTCTAATGGTCAACCAGAATATCGGTTTTTGAGTTACAAGAGAGATACATAACTCACAATTCCTTGTTATGTAAACAAGGCTATTGCCATGTTTTTGTTTACATAAGTTAAATATGATAGTAAGAGTTTCGTTAAAAACTGATTTTTTTCAATTCACAAATCAATTTCTGAACACAATTAAACAGTTTCTAGTGTTTGTAACATCACATTTTGTTTTAAACATGATATTGTCAATGAAGGAATATATATGTAAACAAAAACATGACTAAGAGCCTTGTTTACATAACAAGGAATTACTAGTGCTGTATCTCACTTATAACTCAACAAATGACATTCAAATTTTTCCTGAGCATTAGAAATGTGGAAAATAAAATTTTTAAACTTTTTAGTTCAAAACGTTTCCATTTCCCTTTAAAGGTATCACACCGGTAGTTATCCAATCAAAATGAACTTAGAATTGTAGTTCCATATATTCAAAAGAACATTTTTCATGCGCGACTTTTCTCATTTCATCTTTTTCTTTTCTGTTAATTTTTGTACCCCTGATTAGGAAATTTTGTGTAATTTGTAGAAATAATCAAGTGTATACAAAGGAACTATTTGATGTTGGTAGCTGAGGCTACTTCCTGAGGTGCACTCTGGCTGTTTACATGCATGTGAAAAACACATGGATTTGAGGGTAGTTTTATTTGCGGGTAAATTGCTTTCGAAAATGCCGCGTAGATTATTGTTTTTCCGGTTCCGGCAAACGAGACAGGTAACAGAACATTTCCGACTGTGTTATTCGGCATCAATTTTGCAAAATGATTTTTAAAGATTTTTTCCTCTTTAATACTATATAGTGAAAATAATTACTGGTGTCATACCTTCAATACCATTTCTGATGTGTATTGTGGAGCGAATGGGCGTCCGTATCTTTCAAGATCATTTCGGAATTGAAATAGATATTGTAAAAAAAAATCTAAAACTATCAGTATTCGTATGGAATCGTGATGAAACTTTAGACTGTGAGATAAATCACGCAGAATGGTTTAGTACTTTGTGTTCAGTGTAAAGGTTAATGGAAAATATAAAGTATGAGTCATAGCGGTGTTATGGATAAAATTCCAAGGTCTAGGCAGTCCTATTACAAGAAAATAGTACTCATCAACTTCAGTCATCATATTATAAAATCATATTATAAAAATACTACATCTGTCATACAAAAAACAAAAACAAAATGAATGTGCAATATGAAGGAGGGAAATGTTGGATTTATTTTCCTCCACAGGAAAATATACGATCTTCATTCCGAGAGGTTTACACCAAAGGACAATTTATTTAGGAATACGTGTGATTAAAAACTTGTACCATTTAGGCCAGAACAGTTATCCCCCTTTACAAACTTCTGGCAGATATAGTCACGTGACTGCCCAGAGACAACTGTGTGATATATTTTTTTATTTATGCGTAAACTGTGCAAAAAGATGAAGACTTTCACCACCCCACCCCAACGCACTCATTTGATGCTTCTGTATCGGGGTACGCCATACTACAGTCTACTCTGGATATTTCGAAATTCAGATGAGCGACCTGCATTGTTCATTATATCCAAAGTTCAATATAACCGATATTGAACTATATAAATGACGTTACTGATGATCTAGTTTTACTTCAATATAACATTTAGTTCAATATATTAAGCGATTTCAATATAACTGGAATAGACTGTAATTAGTTTTAGAATCTGGTGGATAAGAGGCATTCTACACAAGAAATTAGCTCTTTGAATTTCCGGACAACAAACGAAATCAGTGTCATCTGAAGTTCATAAGTTTGATACATGCACGAGCGAAGTTTGGAAATTATTGAGACATCGCTATTTTTGACTGGTGATTAAACAGATAGGAAAAAATTCAGGCATGATTTAATATTGCTAAACTTCTACAGAAATGCGCAAACTTTCATATAGCTAGTAATGGTAAATTGACGTCTTTGAGGGTATACACCACAACTATAGCTTAGTTATTCCTACTCTAAATAGATCAAATCAACACACTTCAAATGATGAAACTCAAATCAATGGATCCACCGGGCACACATTTTTTCCATGCTTAAATTTCCAGTCACAACGACTCAAAAACCGGTACCTCTTACAGATTGACGCACGGCATTTTTATGGTATCAGACACCGACAACGTCATATCTTTCGAAATTACGAACCGCCTTCTACCTCTCCTCGAATCACTGGGCTAAAATATCACCAGCAAACTATGCATTTATGTTTTTATTCAGTAAAACCATGGGCACTAATGGAGTTAATGTCATTCTGGTTTTAACGTTGTTTATTGTTTACATTCTTCAGATATGGAAATTCTATCAGCATTTCAATTTTGTGAACAGACGCATTTTGCCGGAAAAAGAATTGCACATGACACCGAAGTTAGAGAACTTAACACACTTTGATTTGAGGGGTGTCTGCTCCTTCAACACACATTGAGGAAGGAGTTATGTGATAAAACGTTCACTGTGTTTCCTATCAGAAATAAGCGGACTCTACCGCCTGTTTTTGGTATTGGTACGTTGCAGAATCAAAGTTCTGATATTAGAACAACGGAAGTTGAGATTGCAATGGGGCCTCTCTCTAAATGCTTCAACGGCGCACAATTATTAATGGAGCGTCGCTCTTAAGGTGTCAACGCGTACATTTATTAATGGGGCGTCGCTCTTAAGGCGTCAATGTGTAAATTTATTAATGTAACATCAAAAGTATAGTGACAGATACATGGACGTGTTCCATGCAGTGTTTCTATCAGGGGCGGGGGGGGGTCCTTATTTACGTACACTTGATTGATATCGGACTTTTTTCATATTTTGAATAACACTTCTAAGAATTGTTGTTACTTGTTTTTCAACCTTTTTCTCTACATATGTGAACAATCGCCGAGTTTGTAGGTGTTTTTAGTTTGATGCTTGTTTTCTAAGACACATGGTGTGGTTTGTTGGCGGCTAGGATCAGCTCTCAACTAGGGTCTTGAAAGTGCGAGAAATGGTTTTTGATGCTGAATATAATTTGGCATGAAATAGAATATATTACTGTATATTTTTCTAGTTCTTTGGGATCTTTTAATTTGGAATGGTTTGCAAATGGATTTGATTAATTGATAAAAAAGACTGTCGCCGGTAAATACCATAGTAACCGGACACAAGACTGGAAACTAGTGGTACATCATTTTTGTGGCACAGATATAGAAACGGTAAAACGCATTTATTACGAACACGCTTATATTGAATCCACGCTTATTGCAAAGTGAATTCATACCCCTATGACAGGAAAATAACGAAAGTTTTATTGGATATAAGGCAGTTTAGTTATAGTGAGCTGTTTTTTCGCTGGCTTAGGATGTTCGTTATAATCGTGTTTTACTGTACATATAAAAGCACCAGTGTTTTAGACGTAAGCTTAGGCAGTAATCACTCCTTCATCGAACACTCGGCATTTAGAAGTGAGAATCACGTGCCTTTCAAATATGACTTTGAAAAAAAGGAGGTCATGGCAGGCGTTGGCGCGTTAAAAACTCATGTTAAAGAACCCTCACGGCTACGACCCAAGCGCTATTTATAGGTTAGAATTTGTGGTACTTCACCTACAGCTGGTGATGTCTCAATACGAGTGAAATATTCTCAATGGGACGTAAAACAAAGAAATGATTAATCAATCAATCTTTTGATTTGTTGAAATGAAATATCTTGTCATGGAACCTTTCAAAGAATAAAAATGTCAGTAAGAATTGTACATATCAGAATACTTTATAATCAAATTTATTACGATGTACACAGGTTTTCTTCGCACGCCTCGTATCCCTTAGGACAATCACAACAGGACGGGCCTCTCGTGAAGGGTTTAGCATCCGGGCTTCCTCTGGAACATCATTTACAGCGATAAGACAATATAATTGTTCTCATTAAATGGAGATCTTGACATTTGACATCTTGTCCCCAATGGTGATAAATTTCAAGCATGTCCTACGGATACTCAAGTTTATTGTTGAAATATGATTTACAAAGTAGCCCTTTCAACAGAAATTGAACATGAAGTTTTTATTATTTAATTAGAAATCTACATTATTTCAAAAGTTCTGTGTCAAATAAAACACCTCAGATTACATATTCAACTAATTAAAAAGAAAATGACAATTCTCGTCAACTGTACAAACATGTACCGTGTTGTCTAGTCGACTGTACAAACGTGAAACTGAATCTACCTTGGGGCATAATTACAGACTGTAAAAAATCCAAAACTGCAGTCCGCCGTGCCGCATCCAACATACTCCGTCTCGGCACGAAACACCTGGAAAAAGTCTTTACTGCAGGAACTGTGATTGTTTAGGTACCAAGAGATTTTTTTCATTGCAAGTGTGAGATCATCGACATCCTTACACATTAATAATAATAATAATAATGATAGGTTTTATATAGCGCTTTTTCCAGCGTATGCTGCTCAAAGCGCTTTACAATGCATTATTACCCCGGTAGACCTTATATCAATCTAGAACTTTCTCAGCCTCCTAGGAAGTATACAGTGCAATCTGCCTTTACAAGCGCTAGAGCACTAACATTCTAACAATATCTTTCACTGTCTATAGCCAGGTACCCCTTTTACACTTGGATGGAGTGAGGAACTTCATGTAAAGTGCCTTTCCCAAGGCCACAACGTCGGCCCTGCTGCGGCCAGGACTCGAACCCACGACCTTTCGGTCGAGAGTCTGACGGCCTAACCACTAGGTCACCGACGCCACATTAGTCCAATAGCCACCGTTTTCCCAACTTTCGAATGAAAATATTTACATTCCCAATGCTCTTGCCTTTGATATCTTTACAAATTGTAATGATAAGCATTTACTGTAGTTGTGAACAATGCGTGTATGAATCTTGATAAATATAGTATGTCTATTTTAATGGCTGGGAACTCTGACAGAAATGAACGTAGCATGTAAATATGAAATGAATAGCAGACCATGCCCTTGCGTATTGAATCAGTTGAAATAATCACCATTATGCAGGTGATAATGGAGCATTGCTACATAAATATGGGAAGTTCGCGTTAGAGAAGATTAAGTCATCCCATTTGTCATAAAGTTTTGTTGTTAGTTTGCCGTTAATATCAATGTTCAGTAAAATATCCTTATATGAAGCAGAGGTAAAAGACTGTGATGTCTTTTGTTTCGAAATTATTGGGATATATCGAATCGACCTATGAATAAAAGTGAACATTTTTTCATATATAAAACATTGTCCATGTATATAAGTGTCGAGTTTAAGGGCAAAGCAAGATATTTGGCGGTTTTTTTTCAAGTACAAGGTTTTGAATAAATTCTACCTAATAAGAATATAAAAACACGTCATCTGATAAAGGAGCACAATATGTGCCCATGGGAATTCCAACAGACTGTTGGAAGACCTGATCTCCAAAGAGTACGAAAAATATCGTCAATGAGGAATCCCAGCATTATTCTAATATAAACTTCAGAAGCGTAGAATTAGATTGGTACTAAGCAAATCAATTTTTTGCATCGATCATTGATCACAAGATATGCAGATTTTCCGAGTTCCATATTTATTGAAGATGTCTGTAGTTATAAATTATGATACGTTAGCATTTTCTAACATGCTTAAAGTTAACTTGCAGAAAGGGACAATGCAGACACATGCCTGGATAAACTTTGAATATAAATGATTCTCTATCGTCCTTATTCCTTACCTGTTTGTACGCCTCACATGAAGCACCTGCTCTGCACGTGTTCGATGATATTCTGTAATTGAGGCGCCCCTTTGTCCACTCTCCAACCACGAGTCTATCGCTTTTCTTTACTAATGTTGTAAAACATGACAAAATTTAACTATATGGTGTTTGGAAAATTAAATATTTATCCTAGTCAATGATTTATAATCTTGTATGTATAATTTCGGGTTTGGATCAATATCTTACTAAATTCTATTACAGTATATGAATAAAACTTTAATACCCGTAGCCAATAACCCCAGAAAGTAAAAGAATGATTAAAATTGATATTTTTAAGATATTTGATATCGTTTACACGTATTTAGGGATCAGTTGAATGGTTTAGCAAAATGTAAGAATGCAGAGTATCGCTTCCAGAAATCCAGGAATCTCTGATACAAGACTTCTGGCTGTGACAGCATGAGTGAGTTCCTCGGGAATTCCTTACTACGGGTCCATAAAGAGAGAAGTCCGCATGGAATTTCTGACCACCGGCCTGTAAATATAGACATCCCCTGGGACGTTCTGACTGCCGGTTCATTTACTACCATTCCAGATACAGTGTGTCTGTTTGCGTGGAGAAGCTTGTGAAAATAGTACCTGTGAATTGTCACATCACTCACGGAATCGCCGTGTGGTTTCAATAATAGAGTTTATTATCTATAAAATCATTGTACTTAGTTTTAAGTTTGAAGCACCATGTAAGAAAATTTATTGTACGTAAATGATGATTCCTAAAGAATTTCGTTTTGGACATAATTCATTATATCATTGCCCATCATCTGCTCTGCTGTATTGTGTTCAGTAAATTGTACATTTATTTTTCTGAAAGAAGGTTTCGAGAAGGAAGGATAGTGCTATAATACTAATAATTTAATTCTTATTGTATCCTTGTCTCTGATTGGTCAAATTCCAATTGAGGAACGCAGGTTATTTTTGTATAACCTGGTTTGGTATGGGGACACACACCCTTGACAACCAGAAGCCTAAGCTCTCTAAATTTACATACCAACACTGTTTTCAGCCTTCTATGGAATAGAAAGTCAACGTGTACAATAAGATACTTCGGTTTGATACACATACTGTTTTCTCGTTGTCTATTGGCATCTACTTGTACGCTAATCACTGTTGTAAATCATCTTTCTCTGTATGATGATCGAATAATTTTGAAATAGATTAAAACAAAGATACTATATTCGAATTAATGATTTACCAAGTAAGCATTGTCCTGTTCATTTTCAAATACATTTCTCACTGGGGAAAGGTGTGTGTGTGTTTCATTGCTGATCCGCCTTTCAACAAAGCAAACATAAAATCATACGTCACATTTTACCACATGACGTTAGTCACATTGACATGTGGATCGCGATTTGTCACTTCCTTACATATTTTCTTGTGTTGGATTTTAAATATTATTAGTGACAACGTTCCATGCAATGGTAAGTTTTCATGTAGTAGAAATTTTCTCAGAGTTAAAAGCCGCAAATTATTGCATTTTCTTTTATTTGAAGACTCACTTTGGGTAGATCTAGGCCTAAACAATGCAATTTCCCGTATTTTCTCAATCTGTCGGAGATGAACGACTTCAAAATCGATCTCTAAAGGGGAACGAAATACGCATTGCATGCATAGCCTTTACATATTTTCTGTCATGACAAACTTTACCTTCGATACAATAATTTAATATAGAGGCTAGGCTCTGTTGAACTAAGACAAATTGACAACGAGTTAAGATGGCGACTTTCACAGCTACATGTAGACACTTCGTCGTTGTTGCTGAGTGAATCATTGCGCGGCTCAATTGACTTGTATTTTTCCGAGTTATACATTTTGATAAACGAAAGTTAGTATCTTTGTCTCCTGCATTAAATTATAAGGAATGACTTTAATTCTGGGTCAAATTATACGAGTATAACCTGGTTTGGGTCAGTTTACGCTTTTTTTATAATCCGCTTCGCGGATTATAATTAAAGCGTAGACTGACCCAAACCAGGTTATACTCGTATAACTTGTCCCAGAGTTACCTTCTTTAAATGAAGAATTACCGTAAACCAACTTTTATTCGCATTCGAGAAATTTTCGCAATCGCAAATATTTATCACCCCGAACAAGTCCTTAAATGTCTTTAGATTATCTCGGTTGAGAAAATTAGTAGCCTTGAACAAATTTATCCCAGGTAAATCGTGAAATAAAGTCGTCGCGAATATCAGAAAGACTTATTGTTATTATCATCATTATTATTATTATCATAATCATTTTTAGTATTATCATAGTCCCTTGGAATTCCCTGACTAGACAGAAACCCCCTTGGAATTCCCTGACTAGACAGAAACCCCCTTGGTATTCCCTGACTAGACAGAAACCCCCTTGGAATTTCCTAACAAGGCAGATGTCCCCTGGGATTTCCTGACAACCAGCCTGTATGGACAGATTCTTTATTTTTAAATCAGGGAATTAAGGCATCACAAATAACACACATGAATAGTACAATTACACAGGACCGTGTGATAAATCGCGTGTACAACACAAATTATGAATTTAATTATTCAGTAAACAATAATTAACAAATTTTTGGTTCATTTTCTAAAATAATTTTAGTTGCACGACCATGTAGCAAAAGACAGTTAATATTTTATCTAATTTCATTATTCAGTCAAATATCAAAGCTAATTCTCTAATTGCACAGAGGTAGGTGATACAGACCAGAGGACTGCTGGATATTTTCACCCACGTCTTGGAAAGTGACCGACTGGCTGGAGGCGTTTGTGTTTTTTGTGTAGATACATCGGTTAGCGTGCGCTTGCGCAATCTTCTGTAATTCCGTGGATAGTTTCTATCAAAACAAAATATGCAAATACACGTAATGCAATTCAGTACACTTGTGCTATAACGAGTTCTTGTTTGTCTCATACGGAAAAAAATTACACGGGAAAAAGTGCTTCATATTCTTCTCATTTGTAATTCGCACGAATTTCACGTGCATTCTGTCCGTAAGAGGAGGAAGTAAAGTGCGACGTAGGATAATCGCACGAAATATTCACGTGGTTCTCACGCAAAATATTGTGTAGAGAAGTTATTTAGTCATGGTTGGTCTTGTGATGCAAACATCAGCTAAATATTGGTTTGAAGTCTAACGATGATAATCTAAGATATAAAGTGTGATTTCAAACTAGATTGGAATTACACACGAGGAGATCATTAATTATTCTGAATTACTGAATATACACGAGGAATTTATTTGCGCGTAATAAAATTGCTCGTTTTTAAATTTTTGTTGCTAAAATACATGTAAGATCTGTTCATTAACAGATGACATGCGAATTTCGCGATATTGTGTACTCGCGAAAAATAAGGAATCTACAGTATATCAGATTTATAGGTTTGAAATGTTTTACATTTTTTTTTATGTTTCTTCATTTCTTTACAGTTCAATGTAGCGTGAATATTTCCTCATTTTCATGCAAATATTGCACAATTACCTAATGCAAAATGGCCCAAAAGCTCTTCTACATTATGAAATAATATGTTAAATGATTCTTGCATAAATAACAAGCGAATAAATTTGCATGTCTTTCGTTAAAACGAAAATCATCACCTGTATTTTAACCCCAACTCCTCCATTTGTAAAAAGAAAAAAAGTCCACTTACCAGTTTTTTCATGTTCGATGCCCCAGCATAACTCCTATAATGGTTATGTTCCTGATATAGATATTGATACAACAATGTATAATGAAACAAACACCCAGTTATGTTAATCAAAGTATAAATCTCTAGGTTATTGATATTACAGAGGATACATAATGAATGGGCGGGGTCGATTGTCTTATACAGACACATGCAGATCCCCCTCCCCCCTTCATACAAACAACATACTCCTTGTTTTATCGAGGAAACTTTAGAAAATGTAAATGATATTATTGGAGTAAATAATGTGTCTTAAAGTAAGTATATAATATATTTCAGTTATATAATTTTTCAAAGACAACATGTCCCCTTCAATTCATAGAATTTGATTATAGAATTTATACCATCTTAGTTCATCAAAATAAAGTGCATGAGGAGGATTAGATTTTATTAATAACTAGACAGAATAGGCTTGGATTTCGTGAAACACTGTCAAACTTAAGTTTGAGTTTTCTTTTGTTTGAGCAGTCAAATTTGAGTAAATTCCCAGACTCAACTCTTAAGTTTCAAGAAATCCAGATCGGATCCGCTAGTACCATTCAGGCAGTACAAGCTTCATCCGGTGCTTGACCAGCGGAAAATTGTTTCCCCGATAACGTGAAATGGCAGTGCTTAATATTAAGTACTTCCAATGTTGTATCGACCTCCTGTTGACAGATAAGAGTGACCTTATAACCGGTCAACATTGCTCTCATCCTTGACATCGCATTTAACTCCTAATCCTCACAATATCAAACTCCTCACAAACAATGTTTTAACGAGGACCGTAAATTATGAATTTGATGACCGTATACTATGTATTGAATTTACTTGTTGTGTATCAAAATCAATTTAAATGCATTTTGAAGAGTCCAAAATAACCTTGTTTTGCATCATGACTACTTCGCGAAGTAAACTAGTAACGACACCTTTTACGTACGAGTTAAATATGAAGCCTACTTTCACTTCCTGAATCCTAATTCTATATCGGAGTATACCGTCATCAAAAATATGTGTTACGGTCATCATACTACAAAACTGGGAG
Source organism: Ostrea edulis (assembly GCF_947568905.1). Taxonomy (NCBI): domain Eukaryota; kingdom Metazoa; phylum Mollusca; class Bivalvia; order Ostreida; family Ostreidae; genus Ostrea; species Ostrea edulis. The sequence goes on from NC_079168.1 coordinate 27,891,996, forward strand.
ACCGTTTTATCTATAAATAAGCTTGCTTTGGAGAAAACTACAGTGGTTGACATTAAGAATACTTCACGGATACTTGCTAATTATCGTAAAATGATGCAAATGAATACATGTAATCAATCGTTTGAAATCCTGATTGTCAAATTCTTACCGAGGAGGTCAGCTGCCATTTTTTTATGACCGTAATATATACTACGGCCATCGGCTTGCGACTCAGAGAAAACATGATTAAATAGGAAATTAGCTCGATTACTTTCTAATCCGATTTATTAAATTAATTGCATAAAGTTTATAACTTAAAACAGATGCTTTTCATTCCTATGGTGACCAGAGAAACGGTTGCTTTGTAACTGAGAGGTCGTGAGTTCGTAAACATCGGCAGAGATTGTTCCTTCGACAAATGCTCGGTATTTAGAAGCGAGAATCGGGTCTTTCAGATATGATCTTTAAAAAAAACCGGAGGTTCCGCGTCACGACAGGCGTTTGCACGTTGAAGAACCCACACTGCTATGGCCGTAAGCGCTAAGCATGGGTCTAAATTTGTGGTACTTCACCTACAACTAATGACGGCTCAATATATGAGTGAAACGTTTTCGACGAGACGTAAAACATACTAACAATATCCAAAGAATACAGCATATGATATACATGTAGCTTTAAAAAGGGGTAAATGTTACTTATATCTGTTTTCCATTTATAGTTAGACAGTCATTTTGACAGTGTTATTCATCCCCCAGAGAAATAAAGAAAGTAAATGATTTATCAATTACATGTAATATATATTACAGGTCAAGTATGAAGTAGTCGTATTTTTCCTCGCTCCTCTGATGTGTTGGGGAAACTACAATGTGTTGTGAGTACAGGGCAACTGGATTCAATCTACGGTCAGTACAAGTTTTACCAGCAGTAAATCAAGTTTAAAAACAACTGAGGAACTTTAAATCATACACTGCTAAACTGCTGAAAACTACTCAGACCGCCATTAGTATTAACAAAACACGAGTAAACAAACCGCTACTAATACCCACGCTAAGTCTGCTCCAAGGCTCATGGACCAAATCTGGTTTCAACAAATTCAGCCCCGGCAGCAAAAACTCGTGGGAGCCCTTCCAACCTGTAGCCCATGAAGCCACCACTTCAAAACCTAGCTCTGAGAGATTCAGGATACAATCTAACGGCCAATTCTTCTATATAAACCCACCACTTCAAAACCTAGCTCTGAGATTCAGGATACAATCTAACGGCCAATTCTTCTATATAAACCCACCACTTCAAAACCTAGCTCTGAGATTCAGGATACAATCTAACGGCCAATTCTTCTATATAAACCCACCACTTCAAAACCTAGCTGTAAGAGATCCAGGATACAATCTAACGGCCAATTCTTCTATATAAACCCACCACTTCAAAACCTAGCTCTGAGAGATTCAGGATACAATCTAACGGCCAATTCTTCTATATAAACCCACCACTTCAAAACCTAGCTCTAAGAGATCCAGGATACAATCTAACGGCCAATTTTTCTATATAAACCCACCACTTCAAAACCTAGCTCTAAGAGATCCAGGATACAATCTAACGGCCAATTCTTCTATATAAACCCACCACTTCAAAACCTAGCTCTAAGAGATTCAGGATACAATCTAACGGCCAATTCTTCTATATAAACCCACCACTTCAAAACCTAGCTCTAAGAGATTCAGGATACAATCTAACGGCCAATTCTTCTATATAAACCCACCACTTCAAAACCTAGCTCTAAGAGATTCAGGATACAATCTAACGGCCAATTCTTCTATATAAACCCACCACTTCAAAACCTAGCTCTAAGAGATTCAGGATACAATCTAACGGCCAATTCTTCTATATAAACCCAACACTTCAAAACCTAGCTCTGAGATTCAGGATACAATCTAACGGCCAATTCTTCTATATAAACCCACCACTTCAAAACCTAGCTCTAAGAGATTCAGGATACAATCTAACGGCCAATTCTTCTATATAAACCCACCACTTCAAAACCTAGCTCTAAGAGATTCAGGATACAATCTAACGGCCAATTCTTCTATATATTTCAACTCCTCCACAGATGACCTCAGTCAATTGAGTATTTTGCTCGACAATCTAACTAAAGATGAAGAGAAGACCAGGAAAGTTTTAAATGTCATTCTTGATAAACCTGTAATTAAGCACTGCATCACTGAACTTTTTGCAACTGTGATCACGAGCCTCAAAAATTACATTCACTCTCTAAAACTCGCATGGACGAAATGGAGCAATATTTGAGAAGATACTTTCTTAAGTTTTCTGGAATAATAGAGGAAGAGAATGACGAAAATACAGACTTGCAGTCATAAACCGCATTATATTTCCAAGCAGTGGTCGTCCCTACGCCCTTGACAACATTAGCAGAACTTATAGAGTAGATCCCCCCAAACGAGAGGGCAAACCTCGTAACATAATTGTCAAGTTCCTGTTTTACCAAGATCATGTTGTGGTGTACAACAACAAAGTCAAATCGAACCCCTCAACCAGGGCCCAGTTACACGAAGATGAGTTAAGTTTAACTGACAGTTAACATCTATTTACCACTATATAAATGTAAGTTAATCAGTTTAATGGAAATCCTCCTTCACTACAAACGGACGAAAACACGAGCATCCATGAACAACTGATATCTACATCGCCAAAATATTAATTGTGCGTGTTGCACATCATGCCACTGGTCACTGGAGCCGTTCCTCGGTGGTCCTCTTATCGTGCCAACACATGGAAATGCACCCAGCTGATCAGTGGGTTTATTTTGATTCAGTTGTTTATCAAGATCCTTTATATGCTTGCCTAAAGCTACCAATGCAACACGAATACTTATGTATCAATTTGACTTTAAACTAATATTGACTTCTTTACCAGTACGACCCATAAAATATATCTCTCTTCGTGTGAATGCGAACTTGTACCTTGACTTAAGGAGAGAACAATAATAGACACTGCGCCTGCTGTTTAATTTGGTTCATGTAATAATGAAATATATCTTACATCACTGCACGTGATATAGAGACTCGATGCAGACGCTTTCAAAATAAAATTTGAGATAAAATTATATATTTGTAAATCGGACAAACCTTGACAAAGTCGGCAAAGATTCCGACAAAGAGAGAAAGCGCCACAAGTCCGGACAACAGGCAAGGGGACATGGTTTTTTTTTATTATCAGGGGTCGACTCTCCCCTGTACCTTATTATATAGCACAATAGAAAAGGCGAGTGATTTATATCTTCAAACGCGCTCTGGTGATATGGACGATCTACAGATGAAACAATAGATACCGTATGAAAAGTACAGTCAATCATTAAACATCACATGAAAGTACGAGGTATTTTGAGTTTATCTCCTTATTAATGTCTCTGATTAGTTTTGAGGGTGCAGTGTTGCCGCGCACTTTTTATTGGATCTTTTTACACTAACAAAAACGTGCTTTATGATTTTCACGATAACCGATATTGACAAGTTGCTGTCCTTTTAAAAAGGACTGCAATACATGCGTTTCTAACAGAAACTTAATATTCTAGGCTGAAATTAAAATGTGTGTTAAAACAGATTTTTTTTTTTCAAATCTTGAAACATGCAAACATTTCATTTAGAACTAGAGAATGTTTTAAAGAAAAACATTTTCAAATGGCATTGAAGTATTGAACAAAATTTCTGAAAATTTTAAAAAGTCTATCGGATAAGCCATATATGAGAAGAGGCGCTCACAAGCTATTTTAATATCATCCATCCCTCTTAGATCCACTATTGTATCCTCGGGTCCCAACAATATGCACATCTACAAATGGCAATGAAGCATTGTACAAATTTTCAAGTCTATCCGATAAGCCATATAGGAGGATAAATGTTCACATGCAAGGTGAAGATAACGAACATTGATCAATCTCATAACTCCTATCAGCAATACAAATAGATAGTTGGGCAAACACGGACTCCTGGACACACCAGAGGTGGGATCAGGTGCCTAGGAGGAGTAAGCATCCCCTGTTGACCGGTCACACCCGCCGTGAGCCCTATATCCTGATCAGGTAAACGGAGTTATCCGCAGTCAAAATCAGTGTGCCAAGAACGGCTTAACAATCGGTATGAAGTCAGACAGCATTTGACCCAATTATAGGTTGTATTGACGAACTAGATCATTATAACGACCATAGAATTTGCGAAATGCTGACTTCAATCGAGACTGTTGAAACCCCTGTACCATCAACTTGTTTGTCAGTAGCTTACCTCGATTTACAAACTGACTATACCCAGAACAAGCTCTTGCATATGGAATGAGTTAAGATATATAAACACCATATCCAGATTGTCCGTCGTCTGCCTGTAAACTTTTTACATTTTCGACTTCTTCTCCAGAACCACTGGGCCAATTTCAACCAAAGTTGGTAAAAGCATCCTTGGGTAAAGGGCTTGCAAGTTTCTTCAAATAAAGGGTCATGTCCCTTTCAATGGGAGGATATACTCATAAAAATAGAGTGGGATCATTTAAAAATCTTCTTCTCATGAACCACTGGGCCAGAAAAGCTTATATTTACATGAAAGCTTTCTGATATAGTGCAGATTCAAATTTGTTAAAATCATGGTCACTGGGGATTGGATGGGGCCACAATAGGGGATCAAAGTTTTACATACAAATAAATAGGAAAAATCTTTAAAAATCTCCTTCTCAAGAACCACTGAGTCAGAAAAGCTGAGCTTTTCATGAAAACTTTCTGACATAGTGCAGATTCAAGTTTGTTAAAATCATGTCCCCCGGGGGTTGGATGGGGCCACAATAGGGGATCAAAGTTTTACATACAAATATATAGGGAAAATCTTTAAAAAATCTTCTCAAAAACTGCTGGACCAAGAAAGTGGAAATTTACATGAAAGCTTCCTAACATAGTGCAGATTGGGGTTTGTTCAAACCTTGGCCCCTGAGGATAGGATGGGACCACAATAGAAAAATCTTTAAAAATCTCCTTCTCAAGAACCATTGAGCCAGAAGAGCTGAGATTTATATGAAAGCTTCCTGACATAGTGCAAATTTAAGTTTGTTAAAATCATGGCCCCCGGGAATAGGAGGGAGCCACAAGGGGATCAAAGTTTTGCATACAAATAAATAGGGAAAATCTTTTAAAATCTTCTCAAAAACTACTGGGCCAGGAAAGTGGAAATTTGCATGAAACCTTCCTAACATATTGCAGATTCATGTTTGTAGAAATCATGGCCCCGGGGGGAAGGATGGGGCCTCAAGAGGGAATCAAAGCTTTACATACAAATAAATAGGGAAAATCTTTAAAAAATCTTCTCAAAAACTGCTGGACCAAGAAAGTGGAAACTTACATGAAAGCTTCCTAACATAGTGCAGATTTGGGTTTGTTCAAACCTTGGCCCCTGAGGATAGGATGGGGCCACAATAGGGGATCAAAGTTTTACATACAAATATATAGAGAAAATCATCTGAAAAATCACTGGGCCAGAAAAGTTTACATTCACATGAAAGCTTCCTGACATAGTCCACATTCCAATTTTGAAAAAAAGCATGGCCCCCTGGGCGGGAGTAGCTTGGGGCCACAATAGGGATCAAAGTTTTACATGCGAATATATAAGAAAAATCTTTAAATATGAATCAAGGTGACTCAGTTGAGCGATGTGGCCCATCAGCCTCTTGTTTATATATTTTTTTAAATGAATTTATGTTTTGGCAATAGCCAATAGAGAAACCATTTTTTATTCCTGGTCACTGAATAAATTGGCTTAATGAGGTACTCTACATCGTCATAATGGCTGACTTCGTTTATAAACATGGAGGAAAAAATCAATATCAGCAATATTTGACTTTTCCGTTTCAATTTAAATACCTAGCCGAGTAACTCAGTATAGGTTAGCATACTGACTGCTGAACTGTAGGTCACAGGTTCAAATCCAGCAGGAGTTTTAAGTTTTGTTCGGATTATCTTTTATTAAAACTGTATTAACAAAATAAAGTAATTTTGAAAATTTCAACTTCAAAATATTGTTGTACATGTCCTCCACTGTTCATCTACATTAAATTTCTCTGGTGTAGCATACCTCCTTAAACTTTGATTCTGATTTTAATGTTTATGAAAGACGTAATTGGTTTAATTGTTGCGGATTTTAATACTGTCAATTAGGTAACACCTTCTTTGTTGTTGTTTTTTTAGTCGACTCGCGTAGCGAGCTACTCCCTGGCATCGCGTCCTTCCTGTGGATTCACCGCTTCACTACCACCTTAGCTAATACGCAATTGAATATAGTTTGATTGGCAGGGTATGTTTTGTTGAATAAAATCATTGCCGTGCACATAAAATTCTTAATAATGTCAATGAAACGCACGCATTGTTTGTGAAAGAATGTGAAAATATCTTAGAATCAGGTATTGACCTAGCAGGTCTGCAATTGAAGGTGAGACTGTGCATATGAAAGCAGACACTGCACGTCTTTCATTGAATTCAAAATTTGTTAACATAATTGATAAAGTTATTTATGATATAAAAAATTTTTTTTACCCAAACAATAATGGTGAATGACATATGAAGTCTATCGAAATAATATTTTAAATCGCGCATGACTATGAGGGGTAGGGTGAGAACTCGGGTTAGATTAATGGGACTTCGATATATTGCATTTAACTTTCCGTGAAAATAAATTATATGACGATTATTGAACTAATATTCTAACAGAATTCTGACGAAAATTTATCTGAAATGAATTTACGAATTCTATATTTGCTTTGTTTAGATGAATAAACAACGAACGAGTTAACATATACATACACACGTGGTACATTTTTGCGGGAATAGGGGCTGTAAGCTCGCAAGCATGAAGAATACTTTTATCTCTGTAGTAGCGATGATATTATACTATGATAGTTCAGGTTGATCCAGTAAGAAATTTCTTTTTCCCCAGGAAGTGACTGTGGAATATGTTTCTTCAACGATACCAGACAGGGGAAGAAGCGATACTCAGCAGCTATGATGGAATAGATCTCCGCTTACTGCCACCATGTAGAGATTATCTTATGATGCATATTGTCAGAGCTAACTATCAGTGATCTGGGACCTGACACGTGATCGTTATCCCGACATTCCTAGTCCGACAGAGTATGGGAGGAATGTTGATGAGGCTGGCAATATCAAAAACAGTTAGTGGAAGGGTGACATAAGAGGGTACATCAGCAAGGGAAGTCTTATTTCCATAATGATGTCAACTTCCGTCCACTGTTTAACAATTTTAAGAAGAAAACCAAGATGGCGGCGTGAATAGTTTGTTTACAGGAAGACATTTTTTTATTATATATATTTAAAACGTCGAGTGCCTGTGCTTAAATTGAATGGCGAAACCTAACATCTGTATGTTATAAACCTTTGACAAGAATAAAGTTTCACACCTTTTTTGCTTTTTACTTTATTGTAGTGTAATTTATACCACCTCTTGCATAAAAATAGTATTTACATTCACAAGTTGCAATTGATATCAAAATTAGCAAATATAAATTATATATTGGAGTCCATTATGATGATCCTGGCACTAACACGTGGTTGTGGAGAGAATCCCTGCTCATTGGGAATGGGTGGAGTCCGATTATTATGGTGGAGTGGCGGACTCGTTGATCTTCCGGAGACTGTCAATCACCCAGTAGAAATCCTTTGTTTGAATGCAATTTGGCATATTTTTCTACCAGTGTGGGCTCTCCGAGGCTTTTGATCTTCTCCAGGGCTCTCTTCCTCCTTTTGTTTACCCAGTCATGTGGACAATTCCAATGGGGGTTAAATGTGGGTATTTTGAAACTATAGGTAGGTTCCCATTCGCGTGAACAACTAGCCTAGAAGACAAGCACATAAAACTAGGGCTGAAACGATACGTCCTCTTCACGATACGATACATATTGCAATACTTATGCCACGATTCAATACTTTCAATACGATACAATTTACAGAAGAAACCAATAATAACATTGAAGAAAAGTTTAATTACCAAGATTCACATTCATAATTTTAAAAGCAAAATGTTTCCAAATTGCCAAATGGTAAGATGCATGTTGGCTCTGTAGTTTAAACTGGTAAAGTTTATTATTATTTTCGTAAGACTCAAGGTAAACAACAGTCTGAACATTATATGACGCTATTTCGTTTCTCATGCAGGTAAATATAATCATTACAGGCCGAACTTGATGTATTTTACTGAACCAGTTTGTAATAAACGTATCGAACCGAAAATCGAACATTGAATCGAGGGTTTACATGTATATTGAATAGTATCGATATTTCGGTGAATCGTTTCAGCCCTACATAAAACATATGAGTTCAGTATTAAACCACGTATTAATCAATTTTCTCCACCTTTCCTTTTAAAACTACACCATAACCTAACATTGATAAGTGGTGACTTTTACCTTCACCTCTGGTCGGCGCGGGTTCGAATCCCGCTCGCGACGGTAAGTAAGACAGTTTCCCAGTTTACTTTAGGAAGGTCGGTGGTCTCTTCCCAAGTACATTATATCGGGGTTCTCTCTTCCACCAATATAAAAACTGGGCGCCACCATATAACTGAATAATTGTTGAGTGTGGAGGAAAACAGCAAAATAACCATTGACCCATTTACTCCAACACTGGTTAGCATCCAGTTATTATGGGTTGGTTAGCGCCGGCCCATTATTACTGTCTTCCTTGGATTAATTGATTGTATCTTGTTTAACGTCTCGCTCGAGAATTTTTCACTCATATGGAGAACTCACCAACACCGGTGAAGGGCTTCAAATTTAGACCTATACTCGGCACTTACGGCCATTGAGTAGACAGGGTTCTTTGGCATGCCAGGCCTACTGTGACACGGGACATCTGTTTTAAAGGTCATCTCCGAGGACCCGTGACATTCATATCTGATGTCGAGTGTTTGACGATGGAATTGTCACTACCTGTTTTAACAACTTAGGTCTGTCGCGGCCATGATTCGAATCCCGGCCGGGTGAACGTTCCAACCTCTAGACCACCGCGGTGGTCCGTCTTCATTGAAAGACAGTATTATATATGTAAGACTCCAAAGTGCGATGGGACTCCAAAGTGCGATGGTCACGCCAAACCCCGATAGTCAGCGCAAAACCCCGATGGTGTGATACGCCAAAGTGCGACGGTGCACACGCATGGGCCAAAGTGCGATGGTCACGCCAAACCCCGATGGTTTGATACGCCAAAGTGCGACGGTCTGACACGCCGAAATCCATTGGTTTGTAAACGACACAGTGTTTTGGTACAGACTGTACCAACCGTGTGTTGTTTCACTAAAATATCAGTGTAAAATCCATGCTTAAAAACAAGAAGTTCGACTTATTTCATTACCATCTAGTTGTCGTGTTATTAAACACAAAATTTTCCAGCGCGAAATCGTGAAGAATGTTTTGCATTATCGCATATCCCCAGGATTTTATTACGTGTACGTCACAAGTAATAAATGATCATGAATTAAAGAATGTTTGGGCGAAGTAGATAGTTCGACACCAAATGTACTTTGCCATTCTCACTATCCTCAACAGTGTAAACCTTGCCGTTCCTGTCGTCTATGTTGCATTTATTCGGTTTCATTTTGAAAGACGCTAAGAATGACGTCACAAACGTTACTGAACTCCGCACCATCGGACTTTGGAGTGACCATTGCACTTTGGCGGTCGTAACGTTAACAAACCATCGCACTTTGGCGTGACCATCGCACTTTGGAGCGACCATATATATAGGTAAAAAATAAAAATGAAACACGAAGACGTTTAGTAAAGCTTTAGCGCTTTCATTTCAAATCTTCAGAAGCTTTACATTTAACTATTATCTATGTGTTGTATTTAGTAACTATTATCCATAGGCGTAGCTTGGGTTCGAATATTACCGAGGCAGGGGGTGTGGGGGGCGCAGCCCCCCAGAAGCTATCGACATTTTAACAACGTAAAAGATGGTGTGTTTTTTTTGCCTCAATGGAAGCTACGCCACTGTTATATATATATATATATATATATATATATATATATATATATATATAAACTCTAAACAATTTGTAGAAATAGCTCGACCGTGTTACCGGTCTTCTTCAGTCGTGTTTATCTCTCATAGCTACGTAACGACTACATACACGAAAGTACTATGACGTCACAGTAAGTATTATAAAATTAAAAAGCAACTTCAAAGTTGATATTGCGCGAAAAACATTTGAGAGAGGTAAGAGTCTAATAATAAAATTAACAATACTCACCCGACCTCGTGGACACATCCTAAAATATGACTATGCATACAATTAAATATTTGGTAAGTAAATGTAACAGAATTCTAGAAATGTTTGTTCACAAAGCAGTCAACGTATGGCCTAAGTGAATACAAACAAGAAGTATTACAGTAAGTAGTTAATCGTAAATACATCAATATTGTTAGAAGCAGTTATCATAACACGTTCTTTGCATACAAGACAATAATTATTAAAGACAAAAATGTTCCCTTTCGTTTATTCCGTGTGGTACATAAGTATTCAATTTTTTCTTCCATAACTTTTCTCTAAAGCGACGATAAATGTCATCTTTGTAAAGTTTTTTTAATTCCTATTATAGAATAATCGTCAATACTATGAGAATCCGTCTAGAAATGAATAGCAACGGGGTCATCAGTTTCTCGTCTAATAAATGACAAATTCAAAACATGCCTTTGGTATAAAGTTACCCCAGTTTCTCCCACATATACAATTTTGTTGCATTTTTTGCTAGACACTCCAGAAACTACATTATATATATATATATATATATATATATATGTGTGTGTGTGTGTGTGTGTGTGTGTGTGTGTGTGTGTGTGTGTGTGTGTGTGTGTGAAAATTCTGAATTATTTCATTGGTTAAAATTCTGTTCAACACGGGGAGATAATTTGCTGGGGATCAAATTTACATACGAGTTAACAATCTTACAAGAGAGGGAAAACGAAGAGAAAATTTTAAGAGCGACTAAATGGGTGGTCCTTAGGATGAAACCGCAAAAATCGATGCCTTGTGTCACAGCAGGTATTGCACGTTAAACAATATTCATAGGACACCATTGGAAATATACGGAAGCCGATAGGTGCCAGGGTATAGAATTAACATTCATTTTAACTGGCTGCCGTCACTTAATTTATCTGGTGGTCGCCACTTAATTTCACTGGCGTCCGCCACATAAATTAACCGGCGGCCGCCACTTAATTCATATTCAACTCCTCTCTCTCTCTTACTTAAAATCAAAGTGGTGCAATCCCTTTAATCTCCCTCTCCAATACTTAGTAATATGTATGTAATATACAATTAAGAGCATTATTCTTTTTCGATTGTGTTGTTAATTTACAACTCTATGTAAATGTTCACGATATCAAATGCCGACAGATTCGCGTCCGAGCAAATCTTCATTTGTACATTCCTGTAAACCGTATGGTTTTATGCTAATAAACTGAACTGAACTTAATATACCAATGTATCAGGCACGTAGAACCAGGGTGCTGACCCTTCACTTCTTTGACAACGTTCTTTTTCTTTCTTTTTTCATATGCAAACTAAGTTATTTTCACATGTGAAATAAGATTAACTGGCTGACTAGCCCCCATCCTTTTCTTTTGGTAGTAGTAATGAATGGTAAAAATGTAATAATGAATGAACTGATGATTTGACGGATGAACGGAGCCCCCTCCCTCCAATTTAGGAGTATGAAGTTTGGGCAAAAGAGATATTTTAAGGATTCTTTTCTGCTTGTCAACAATTGTAGAAGACAATTTCTTCTCCTGGTTCCACTTTGAAAAACGATCCTACGTGTTTGTACTATTCTAAATCTTTCTAAAATAATCACTCAGCAATACGAATTAAATTGTGTTTGAAATTGGCAGCCGCCATGTATAAATTAAGTGAGGGCCGCCTTGTATAAATTAAGTGGCGGTCGCCAGATAAAATGAGTGGCGGCCGCCAGTTAACAATTAAATATTAATTCTAGATCCTGGCTTCCGTAAAATAAGCCATGTGGCTTTTATGGGTAATTCTTAGTATGGCATACACATTATATATCTACCATATTTTTAAAATCAAATGTCTTAAAGGTTTTTCCTTTTTACCTTATGTATTTTACATGATCTCTTGTTTTAAACAGAAATGGTCTTCTTCTTTTTTTTGCGCTCAAACCTCAAAATTCTTCTCAAGAATATTTGGGTAATTCAACTTCCAAACATTATGTATTGTAGAAAACGATTTCACGATTCAAGAAAACCGGTTTGGCAAAGTAAATGTTTTATACATTAACACCTCCCTACCATTATTTTTGTGAAATCGGTGGTATAGGCTAAGTGAACAATTTTCATTTTTAAGATACATATGTAAAATAGTATACATACTTTAGGGGTCTTTGTATCTTTTAATACTGATAAGATTTTTTTATCACGTGCCTTTACGGAAACTGCCGAGTAGAGAATTTTGTTCTACATCACGGAAAAAAACGAAATCAAAGACGTTATTTCATTTGGTGCTTAGTATATCGACTGATCGGACAAACGTGCATCGTGTATAGCCTATACTGTTCCATTATGAAATTAGTTTTAGTCGAGGCTTTTATATCGATCGATCGGGCAAACTTAAATGTGTATAACCTGCTGTTGACCTTTATATTGCGAATTAAATTGATATCAGGAAGTCTTCATAACACCTTTCTTTTCCCGAGAAGTTACTTCAGTTGATACACGCAAATAAATATTTTAGTTCTTACTGTTCCTAAAGCCTTAATTTCGGCCCATAAATTTGGTGCTTGCACCAATGTTTCTTGTATTATATAAGTGATTTATGATATACACAAGAAGGTATTGCGTTACGAATGTCGATACGTTATAATGTTGACGGGCAGACAGACAGACATAGTGATTACTACAATAGTCTTCCCATATGAAAGGTGAAGATAATGAACAGTGATCAATGTCATAACTCCTATAAGCAATACAAAATAAAGAGTTGGGCAAACACGGACTCCTGGACTTACCAGAGGTGGGTTCAGGTGCCTAGGACGAGTAAGCATCCTCTGTCGACCGGTCACACCCGCCGTGAGTCGTATATCTTGATCAGGTAAACGGAGTTATCCATAGTCAAAATTAGTGTGCCAAGAACGGTGTAACAATCGGTATGAAGCACGAAAGACAGCATTTGACCCAATGATAGGTTGTATTGACGAACTAGAACTAGATAAAACATATCTACGACGCGGAACCCTATCTTATTCGATTAAAAATCTGAAGTATTTAATTAATACAAGTTACCTTGCTGACTGGTTTTTTACATGCAGCAGAACTTTCTGGTCGACCTGCTTTTGGTTGTACTTGGACGGACTGAAACTCCTTCCGAGCAGTTTTCTGCACTCTGGGTGGACGCGGTAGAGCTAACCTAATTTTCGGCAATGTTAGATTAGACCCATTGGAGGGATTAGCTTCTTCACATCCAGTGCGACAGCCTACACATCCACAGCTCGGGATCTCCACTAACAATTTCCCTGGCGTTTCACTGGTATTGTCTGGGCCTGGTGTTTTAACGGCCATGGTAGACACAGAAAATGATACCCTTTTCTTTGATTTTCTACCAGGTACGACTGATCCGGGCCTTTTCAGAATCGACTGTAATTTGTTAGAGGTGGATGTGTGTTGTTGCAGTGAATCTACCGGGCGGCTTTCCGTTTCTTCACGATTGTCCTCATCGCTGCATGAAGGCAAGATGTCATCAAGGTAGCCATTAACAATGGACTGTTCTAGAGGACCAGCTTCACCCAGACTATCTGAAGTTGTTTCCTGGGCGTGGTCAACTTTTTCGTCGCTCAAGACGGCAGAAGCTTCCTCTTCTGGCTGCTGACCTACTTGGAGATTGACCTTCGGTAGAGTACCCGGAAGTACATCACTCTGACACAAGCCTAGGTTATTCTCAACTTCATCAATCTGCAGTGGGACTACATGGAGCACATGATCTCTCGGAGATGGAGCTGGATTATCATGCAGTGCATCATCCTGCCATGGCGTAAGGTTTTCCTCTGGTATATCGTTCTGCCATGGGGCTAGATTTTCCTGAGGTAGATCGTTCTGCCATGGGGCTGGATTTTCCTGAGGTAGATCGTTCTTCCACGGGGCTAGATTTTCCTGAGGTAGATCGTTCTGCCACGGGGCTAGATTTTCCTGAGGTATATCATTGTCAATAACCTCCGTCATCGGACGTATTTTGTTTTTACGAAAGTTCCTTATTAAGCTCCATACTCCACCACGACGAGTTGTCTTCTCTACTGTCGTGTCCTGGTTTCTGACTTCAGGAGAGATCTTAGAACAATGTATACAGCCCATCAGGAGATTCTGCCAGTACACTGAACACTGTGACAACGTTACGAACACGATTGTGACGCAACAATGGAGAAGATATGTTCTATTGTGACGTCATCATTAAAGATTCGTCTACGCGGACTTGCGCTCTTGAAATTCCTCGTATCTCCAGACTTGTGTTGTTTTCATTACTTTCTTTCAAGACGTGTAGAGCCATATGTTTGAAGTTTTCATTGAATAATCTAAAACATATAGCTAACTTTCCCCAAATAAATAATTAAATATTTGTCCATAAATGTATATTTCTAATCATATGAGAGAGAGAGAGAGAGAGAGAGAGAGAGAGAGAGAGAGAGAGAGAGCAATTATGGTGTTCCCAGGACGTTAGACATTGATTGAGAGCTGGGTGTCGATCAACGGCTTGAATTGTGTGAAATTAATAAAAAGTGATCTTCAAAATATTTATCATGTCAGCAAAATCCTTGTCGCTATAGTTAGACGAAATTAACAGCTACGCGCATTGATGAAGTTTTCCGTCCAACGTTTCCTTTGATACATGCATTAAACAAAGAATTATAAGTCTCGTTTCTTAAATAAAAAATAAATAGAGAGACCTGAAAAATGCAGGTGGGCATGTCAAAAATTCCCAGCATCGTTGATATTTGACCAAAGACGTCGAATATCGTCAAATTTGGGATATTTTTCGCAAACAACGCCGAATCAATTATACCAGCACCTAAATAAATTGTAACAACCCCCCCCCCCCCCCCCCCCCCCCTCAGCAAGATTCAAAGACATACAAATTTCCTGTCCCAGTGTTACACAAAATGTCAGCGAAATAGTTCTCATCTTCAACTTTTGCCAAGTCGTTGTTTAATATATATTTACATACTGTCGACTTTCTAATTCTTTAGTCCCACCTATGCAAGGGCGGATCCAGAGGAGAAGGGTACAGGGGGTACGGACTATCACCGCCCCCCCCCCCCCCCCCTCTTCTTGCGGACCAAAAAGTTTAAGAGTTATTAAATTCTAACGGCGTGTCTTTGAGTCAAAATGATATGAAAGGTGGATGCTTACATCATTCAAAGGACAGGTTACGTTTGGGGCCAAATTTGGCCCCGCGTGCAACTTAAATGATATTCCTCAAAATTCTTTCATATGGTGTATACTTCCATAAAATGGTTATGATGTCTTCGTAAAAAGCTTTACTTATGTATAATACATACGTAAATACAGTATAGTTTACGATAACGTTGTGCCATTTTGACGTTACTTTATGCAACGTCATGAACAAGAAAGCTATGTTATGAACTCAATATGAAAATAATCCAATTTATGTCGCCATATGCTCAAAGTTTTATTAAACAAATGTGCACTACGATTTTATTTGAAAAGTTTAATTGATTTTTTTCCGAAAGTTTTAATCAATTGTAGATGATTCGATGCGGCAGATGCTGTGATTTGAAGGACGATTAGAGTAATTGTATCTAAGAATTGTAGAGCAACCCATATATATTCATTCAATTTTAACATTGTATTTACATTTGCATCCAATTTGCATTGTTTTAATCTAAATTAAATGAATATCATATATGTACGTAGCGCGTGGTTACCTTAAGTTATTCTTGTGTGTATATGTACACTTTGTTCTTTCTTTTTTCTTTCTTTTTTTTTTTTGAGTGCACTAAATGTTTTCAGCGAAGGAACACACACTAACCAATGCTACATTGGATTGTACATGTAGTAACAAAGAACATGAAATTCATTCAGAATATATGTGAAAAGAAATATTATAAAACGAACTTGAAAAGGTTTTTTTTAACTTCAACACACGACAATGGGACCGAATGTGAACCTTATAGGATGTGATAAGATTTACAAAACAATGTGATAAGTTCTACACAAGAGTTGACACTGACACCATGAAAAACCTAACAAAAAATAATCTTGTCCGTATTCTATTCAAAGTTTTACACTTGTATCTATTTACACTCTTTATTTGAAAAAAAAAAATATACTGGCTCCTGACAATTATCTTTATATAACAAATCTTTCAATGCATTAGTATTTACGCAAAGGAAAAAAGTTTGAATCATAAATCTTATGCATTGTCTCAAACCACGTCCGAAGTCCGCATGGGGGAGGATCGTATATTTTTACCCCCCCCCCCCCCCCTTCTACCTTTTGATACATGCCGATTTAGTCGGAGATATGAAAACAACCTTGGTTTCCCTGTCTAATAAATCATTCAACAATTCCTTTTCCGCCAGTTCCTAATGATGAATGAAGCAGAGACTGTCCATTAACAGTACCAAAGTCAATCACTATGACAATGCATCAGCATATATAATGCCGTCAGTCAAAGATATTTATATTTTCCAGCAATTGTCAAAATAATGAAAGATGTAAGATCTAATCAGTTTTTGACACTAAGTTTTTTCACTATACTAGTGAAAAGGACTACTAGAATATATAATTAACTAGTCCGGCTGCTGAAAGTAGACGGCCGAGTCGCGATGCGACGAGGGGAAGAGTGCGGGAGGGGCTTGTCCCCTCTTAAAGAGGGTGGGGGTCCGGGGAAAAAAATTCAAAATCTAGATGCAGATTGTTCATTTGAGACAAATAAATGAAAATTTTATGACCAAATCTAGCCTCTTTTTCCTGATTCTCTCATCAAACCATCATATTTATGCTTGAATATCATGAAGAATACGTCGATGTGTAGCATAGTACCGTATTTTGTCGAATATAATATGCATTTTTTTCAAGGATTTTTGCTCTGAGAAAGGGGTGCGCATTGTTTACCAAATATTTTTTTTCCAGGTGAAACTCGGCGGTTAAGTAGTGTTTTACTCGGAGACATATCGTATGCTTGTTCACCTAATCGATCTCATGAAAATGTAAAATTGTAGAAAATGTTATACTTAACAATATGTAAATAATTAAATTATTATAAAACAGCCAATTAAGTTTCATTCGATCTTACATTCATATTAGATATTCATCACCGTGCAAAAGTGCCACGATATCATCAGACCGTGACCATGACTGGCACATGTTTTTCAAAGCCATCGTTGTGTACAAGGACTTGCCAGACACCTATTCAGGGTACTTTCTGCATGCTGCACGATTTCCATGAATCTGGGAATATGCGATTTTCTTTTGTAGTAAATGACACGCGACTGACGTACTTCATCTATCTAAATGCAGTGAAATTTCGGAGAGTTATGTTTGAATTCTTCATTTCACTACCGTCTCCAATTGATGCTAGTGTACGATTACAACACATTGAACAATTGTTCAATACTTTTACTTTATTTCTATAACGTCGGCTATTTGAATTATTTGAAGTTTAAACAAAGAAAATATCGAGTGTTCAAACTTTAATGCTACAAAATATCATGCTTTGCTAAAATTAATATATTATTATCGCGCTGTATCCAACTTCCTGTGCTTTGTTGAGAACTTACATTATTTCCACAAAGATTTCTAGTGAAATTGAAAAAAGCAAAGAATACTGCTTGGTTAGAATGTTTACATTAATCACCGGTAATTATGTAAATTGGGAAAAGGATATCAAACAATCGTTCCAGTTTTATACAAGTGATAATATTGTGCTCTGGTTTAGTCCTCATTACTTTGCGCACAAATTACATGCAACTTTAATTCCAGAGGGGAGGGGTGTCCGGACCTCCACTCTAGATCTGCGCATGATTCGGATACAGTCATTAAGCGGTGTTTTGTGCACATGCCACTAAATGCTAAGTGACCGACGGTGAGTGGGATGGTTAGAATGTAAATGCAGGAAAAGAAAGTTCTCCTTATGTGTGAAAATCGCGTTCTACTACTACAACACCAGTTCCACGATTTAATGATGAAAATAGTAACCAATGACTAACTATCATGTATTTTTAAATAAGACTATGTCACAGAACATCGACAAATGTAAGGCGATTCTATAAACAAATAATTATTACAGCGACGTAGCAACAGGGAAATTTGGCCCACACATTCTTTTATTTTGAGAACGTAGTTTTTCCATAAATTTTACATGCGAATTTTGATTTATCCCCCCCTATGGTAGTACTGAATGCTTGCGAAAATTTAAGCATGAAACGATTAGAGTTGTAGATCTGTTGACATTGAATGCAAATGCAGTCAGAGTCGTTCGTTTCTACTAAAAATGTTTTCTTAAAAAATGTTTTTTATCTATTTTTTTTACATGTAATGATCGGGGTTCATCGGGTTTTGTCCTCTTGGAACACGCAATACAAGCGTATACTTTATCTTTAGGGAAGTGTAAGAACTAAATATTGTAAGAAAAAGTGTTTCAAAGAATTCCTTTGTTTAAAAGCACGCGGAAATTACCACGCGAAGGCTGGTAAAATTTTAAAAGGTAAGGTTTGCAACAACAGGGAAATAATTATAGGTTATAGACTTTGTATGGGAAAATATGACGACCGAGTTTTTTGGCGCGTAGACGGACCAAGCTTGCGAGGTCCGTTCGCGACAAAAAACGAGGTCGTCATATTTCCCATACAAAGTCTAACCTTTTTATTATAAACTTTCAATTTCATTTAGAAACTAACAATAATTTTATTTTTAACAATAACTTTATCGGTTTAACTGAGTAATTTTAAGATGAAAAACACGAAATTTTTGAAAATTAACGGCGTAGAAATTTGATTGTGACGTAATGTTTGCGGGCCGGAAAGTTTCCGGGCATATATCGTGTGATATATGCCCGCAAACTTTTAAAGAAAAAAGAAGCTCGGTCCGTCTACGCGCCAAAAAACTCGGTCGTCATATTTTCCCATACAAAGTCTATAACCTATAAATATACCTCAGTGCACTTCGTGCTTTATGACGTCATAATGAAAAATGCGTCACGTCATAGTTGAATCGAGGGAAAATGTCATA
Source organism: Ostrea edulis (assembly GCF_947568905.1). NCBI lineage: Eukaryota > Metazoa > Mollusca > Bivalvia > Ostreida > Ostreidae > Ostrea > Ostrea edulis. The sequence continues at coordinate 27,911,287 of NC_079168.1, forward strand.
ATATTTACTTGTTATAGAACTACTACCGCTGTCAATACGGGACTTTCGAGATACGGATCCACTCGACTTTTATCGCGCGTTGAACGTCATTTGTAGGGCATGTCACTTCCGGATTACAATAACAACTAAGTAAACAAGCATGGAATTCTTCAATTGCTATCAAGTTCCTGCATTTAAATGCTATCTTTGAAAGAAAGGAATTACTACAACCATTTTCCTATAAAATGCATTTGATTAGAATATGGTAGTTGGCGAGAGAAATAAATCTAGGGAATATCTTGAGGATATCGGTAAAACCTCACGCCTTACATCTAATGATACGCGTCTAAATGCACCCTTTCCCCGCCATCTAATTTACACCCAGGTCACTAAGCACCAATAGTGAATCAAATCGTCATCGTGGGACTGCGCATAGCTCTTTACGGACCGTTTGCTAGCGAAACACCATTTGTATCGTTGTCAACTTTGCCCCAAACTCCCCGTCGAGGCCTCATTACGTCACCTACGAATAGACCTCTCCTATGTGACGCACCACAATATACAAATTTGTATATTGTGAGTCCGCGATTATCACGCAGACAAATTACACTAAAGAAGTAGTTCGCAGTTAAAAGTTTGAAGATATTAATATTAAGAGCATTAATATAAAAGTATGGATTTTATTTTAAACATAAAATGATCAAAAGATCATTAAAAAGTAGGGAGACTGTTCAAATTATTGTGTAAAGTAATGAACTTGATGTTTACGTTCTTGTTTTGAAAGTTGTTTACGTTTGACGTTATGTTTTTTCGTCATTCTACAGTGACGTCACAGTATACGCGGCCTAAGAAATCGCTATCCCATAATGCCTAAGTGGAAGAGTTTGGTTTGTGAGCAAACGAACTCTGGTGGAAGTTTGAACTTTGCCCTACAATTGGTTATTATCACGTGACCGTGGTGTGTAAATGTCAAATATAATCGGTCGTTCCGGCACATCCCGAAAGTTCCGTATTGTCAAGTGGCGTATGTGTAACACTCTACAGTATGACAAAATAATAATAATGATTCTCAAATGATCATTTATAAATTATTTTCTTTGATATTATGAAAGTCTACAATTTTATATATATGTATACATATTATAGTATGCGCTACGGTTAATTCCCATTAAAGTTATGTTGTGACCATGTAATCTCTGCGAATCTTGCTCAATAGGGAAAGTAGGATTTATTTTGATGCTGTTATAATCGATCATTGTTTGTGAATAGTATCCTCAAAGGCAAGATTCGACATTAACGAAGCTAGGAATTCTTATGACATTCACAAGCATTTTTTAAAATAAACCCGACAATGCTCTCTAATTACATGCACTTCATATTTCAATGCGGTGACATCTACATGCGCTGATAGAGCGATTTATCGCATGAACTTTGAAATGTAGAAAACGCGACTGATCTGGTCATGTAAAAATAAAAAAGGGGTCTTCTCTAGTACATCTTAAAATAGTCTTAATTTTGTCTGAGGAACATTTGCATAACGTCGACATAAAACAGATTTATTAGTGTCATTTTTACTAACTTTACGTTACCCCCACCTTCCCTCTAGATCCACCACTGACCGGGCTTTATACTTTATATTGTCACAAAGGTTACAGTTGGAATGGAACAAGGAGAGGCTAATGTAACACAGAATTTATGACGAAGCAGGACCGTGGAAAACCCGCAGGGATATTGAAAATATTGTATTGTATTGAATTTAGAAAAAAAAACCTCAACATCTTAATTTCTAATAAATGTGATACTACAATACTTGACAAATAATTATAATTATCATTTTTGGGCTGGAATTGTATCTTATTCATGAAAATGCTCAATGCACTCTTCAAAACCTGTAAAATTATAAAACAAAGTGACAAATCGCATAAATGAAATAATTCTTTTCAATCTGTTACCATGGAAACAAAGCCTGGTGGGTAGTAATTTTATATGCTTTCTTAAATATTTATGGTCCAAATATTATGTTTAAAGTAATTTTTTCTGACGTAGACCTTATAAAGCTGCCCAATATACATTTTTGTTGCCATGGCAACCAATTTAAATTTTATTTAAGATATAAAAAGTGCTATTTTTTTGGTGTTTTTAAAAAATGACATTTTTCTACCAATTAGTGTAATCTTATAGATAATACTCTTTTTAAAAATTCTACCAGTTTTTTATCCCATAAGTTTGCCTCGTGTAGTTTTTATACCACTAGTATTCCCTTTCGTACAAAGATCCCGAAAATGTAAAACATCACAAAATAAGCCCATCTGGTCAAAAAACGACACGGGCGATTTTTTTTAAAAAGTAAATTTTTAAAAGATAAATTCCTATTGAACATACTGATATGCAACATGGCTTTGTTCGCTACATGTCAAAATGTCGCAAACCTTACCTTAAATCCGGAGATGAACGAACTAAGTGAAAAGAATAGTTTGTTTGGTTGGGGTTTTTTTTGGTTGGACAATATTTATTTGAAAATTCAACACAATGCAATATAGTCATTAAGCAGAATACTGAGTGAATGTACATACCATAACAGTATACGAGAGAGAGAGAGAGAGAGAGAGAGAGAGAGAGAGAGAGAGAGAGAGAGAGAGAGAGTATAAGGTTGTCATGGTTGGAAAGTAAATATAAGGCTCTCATAAATTGGAGGTAATTAAATAATAGGAGTTGTCATATTTAGAAGCATTGATATTATATATAAGATAAATCCTTAGTGTCAAGAATTCAGATAGTCAGGGACTATATGTTTTGTTGTGAAATGTTATCAGTGCTTTATATTCAGAATAGTTGTCCAAGTTTCCCATTTCTTTTTTAAATCTTCGAGTTTACAGTTTTTTTGTAGCCATATATTTCAATGTTGAAATGTGTGTTTTGATATCTAAAAGTAATTCGTGAATAGATAGTTTTTCATTCAAACAGCGCTTCCTATAAATATATGATTTAAAAATCAGAAAGATTAAGTATGTTCCACTGGTTTTAGGGTCGAGGTTTAGTCCAAAGATAAATGTTAATGGATTTCTTGGAATAACAATTCCCATGGTCTAACAATACTCATAGAATATATTGATTAAGTCTTGAACAACGGGACACTCCCAAAGTATATGACATATTGTCTCCTCATATGTATTACAAAAGCTGCATGCATAATTCACTTTCTTTCAATCCTATTTTAAACAAAAAGGTATTAGTTGTTAGTATATGATGGTTGATTCTAAACTGTAGCCATTGTAGTTTGGTACTCTTAGTATTGATGAAAGGTAAGTGAAAAATATTTTTCCAATCTAATTCTGATAATGTTAATAATATCATTATGAAGTCACTATTTATTGCTAGCTCAATAATGCAGCTAGTCTTACATAAGGTTTTAACTTTGCAATACCAAAGTCAACAGCAGGCTATACCACCGTTCACGATTGTCCGATCGATTGATTGATTGTGCAACCGGAACCAGTCTGTTTGTATACCCACAGTGCTCCCTACCTATATCGAACTCTGCAGGGTCATCACAAACTTAATTATCATTTGTTTTAGAATGTCACTATAAATTCAATTCCATTCCAAATATATTCATAGGCCCTTGAATTTAATACAAGCAGAGCACACTGCATATACAAAATACATGTAGTATAAATACTATTAATGGTTCAAGATATTTGTCAACCCAGGTTCGTGTATTCTTGAACTATGTCCCTTATGAGACCAGAATTCTTGAATTAAAACACCAGTGTAAGAGTTTACAATTTATTAACAGATCAAAAGTCAATGTAATATAGGAATAACAACTGTGAACTTAGAAAAACTTAACGAGTGAAAATAATGAAAAGTAAGCTGAGAATAAGGGAAGGAGTAGTTTCAAGAAAAACAAAATAGATCTATAAAGTACACTAATAGACCTCCACACTTTTCAAAGTGATTCAGAACCTTGAAAATAACGTCAAAAATATCCTACACTATCTCTCATGTAGCAATATAAAAGTACTACCTATAAAATACAAGTCATATGTAGAGAGAATTGTATTTAACAAAATAAATATTTCCCTAGGTAAGAAATCTACTTCACCTTGAGCCAGACTTTAAGGTTGGGTTTCAATATCAGAGAGAATTTAATTCATTGTCAAAATTAAATTTAAGAGAAATTTAGGCGAGAAAATCGTGCAGCAAAAGTTCGCACAATGCCTAGGGAATATCAGTAGGGAAAAAGAAAAGTGGTCGAACCTTGAGATTCTTTACCACAACCTAAAGTAACTTGAACGAGTCGCGTTCACGTTTTTATATCCCCTCTAACCAATCAAACTCGACTTTACAATACCCCGCCCAACGAGTGAAACATGAAATCTGAAACGTTTAAAGGTGAGACCCCTGACCAATCAGAAACGTTGTTTTATAAATAACTTCGAGAGAACTGTCAAAATGGATGACCTTTTCCTGTCAAAATACATATACTTTCTCAAAACAAAATAAATGTGGAAATAGTCAAACACAGGAAAGAAATCAAAGAATTAAGGACAGGAAAATAACTGAATAGTAAAGGTAACATTATTTACGGTAGATAAGAAATTTAGACACGTTTTGGAATTATAAAAATCAAAACTATTACAATTTTATATTGTTTAACGTCCCTCTCTCGAGTTTTTCACTCCTATGGAGCCGTCGCCTTTGCCAGTGAAGGGCTACAAAATGAAGATGGGTGACTTTATCGAGCGAGAACCCACAGAAGGACAGATATCAAAGTTAAAATTGAAACTCTCCAGAAAAAGAAAAATTTGTATTCTAGTTACAACAATCAATCCAGAGTTTCCAGAAATGCTTTTTTGATGTGCCCATTTCAAAAGAACATTGCTTACTCCTCCTAGGCACCTGATCCCACCTCTGGTGTGTCCAGGGGTCCGTGTTTGCCCAACTATCTATTTTGAATGACCTCAGATGACCTTCAGTTCATCATATCTTTTTATCCAATTCATTGACATGCCAATATTTTTGGTTAGTCCTGTAGCTATGGATGCCATCTTTAAATCATAGTAAAATAATTAAAATCTAATTACATTCAGTAAATGTTTTTGACCATTTTCCTAGAAAACTCTATCCTCAAAAAGATATTTTTTAGAGGCGCTGAGAAAATTCGGACTGAATTTTGGGCAATTTGTTTTTGCGTTACGTGGAAAATATTTTCACATCACAGTGTCTGCACATAAACTGTTTGTATGATGGCCATTGAATATAGCCATATCATATTACAACCTGTTTGTTTGTTGTACATATTTTTGGTTCTACAACTACTAAATTTTGGCCTTTTGTGTTTTTTCAACATTGTTAGGTTCAGGGGTTGTTTCCATGGAAACGAACTCATTAACATATATAAAAATTGTCATTTTTCAAACAGGAGAGACCTCCTTTCTATGATAAAATGATTTTCAGAAAAATCTAATTACTTTCATCTCAGCATCATATCCCCTTAAAATATGATGTGTATATTTGTTTTTAATTCTACATATTTTGGATATAGTTTTAGTATGGTACTGTATCTATTGTAACTACAGGTACCATCAATGCGGACTCTAAACTCCCGATTCGCGACCGGTGCCCAATCATGAATGGGCTTATTGTTTGCCTAGTTCACCCATCTTCTTTAGGCCTATGCTCGGAGCTTACGGCCTTTGAGCAGGGAAGGATCTTTATCGTGCCACACCTGCTGTGAAACGGTGCCTCAGTTTTTGCAGTTTCATCCGAAGGACCGGCCCATTTAGTCGCCTTTTACGGCAAGAATAACTGAGGACCTATTCTAACGCGGATCCCCAGTAGACTTGCCGATCGCTCGATACGAAGATATGTTTGTCCGATCAATTGATATTTCGCCTCAACTAAATATCGGGATCAAGATATCTTTAGCATATCAGTAATTCTTCATTGTTGATTTTAATCAATATTTTTGGACAATGTCCGGTAGAATACAAATGTATATGATGGAAAACACCCGAAGTACTGTTCATACAATGATCATACAATAGTCACATGGTAAAACCCTATAAATAGGGCGCAAACTTGCAGTTGTGCGTTAGTCTGACGAAGATTGTTGCAGCATTAACATCGGTGAGATTAAGTTCGAAGTATTAGATAGTTTACTATATGGGCCTAAGAGTTTGACAGTGTTAGTAAGTCATCATTGCTATGCGATATGCTTAACATTTGCAATGGATGTTCCTTGATATGATTTAGTGAAGTAACTTTGGTCGCTTCGGGATCTGATACTGGTTATAAGCAATGCTTGTTGCTTGGGTTATATGTAACGCTGTTGCTTCAAGATCAAAGCACCGCGGTCGCTTTGATGTGACTTGGCTGAAGTAACCATTGTCGTTTGATTGTTAGTTTAAAAGAACCCGCGTGATAACTCCGTACAATGAATCAGTGATTTATTAACGTAGAGAATTTTCTGTTGGGTTTAAATATCTATATAATCGTTTTAAGTAGAATGTGTATATATTTGCATCTATTGTTGATAAATTCAAATCCTCAGCAAGTTATCTGAGGGGACCCTGTTGTAAATAGTATAATAACGGTAGCTAGATAGGTTACACGTTACAGATTTTGGCGCCCACGTTGGGACTCTGTTTGGGTTTATCGAATTAGTTTTATGAAGATTTTTGTTGCTTATTTTATTGTTTATAAGAAAAATCATAGCTGATTTGAATGACGACTTGAGTAAGATACAAGAACAGATAGAAGCGCTCGAAGGAGCTACGTTTGAAACTCCATTCAAGGGCGTAACATCAACAGTAGCACAAAGTTGTGATTATCTCCCCTTTTGAAAGGGACAAGGCCCTTCATTTGAGCAAACGTGGAAGCCCTTCACTTAAGTTTGGTTGAAATTGGCCCAGTGGCTCTAAAGAAGATGAAAGTGTGAAAAGTTTACAACGTCAACGATATATACATGTACATTTATTGCGATATATATCTATAACATAATCATGTTGCCTTGCTAATGATTGAAATTCTTTCTTCCTTTGCGATCGCAAGATTGCAGTAACAATAAATGATATAACAGTATAATTCAATTTTTGAATCCCATGAATGTAAAACAAATTTAAGTAAATGTAGTTCTGTTATGTCTCGATAATCTAACCAGAAAGACAATTATTTTACAATATATCTATGTTTAACCCCTCCCCCCTCCCCCTCCTCGTCACAAACACATTTAAATGCTCACTTTCCCAAACCATATAACCCCTCGAAAACATCATAAAACGTTTATTCCCATGTAGATTTTGTGTCATTCACTTTATTGCAACTACGTGTATAGTATATCGACCTGACGAAATAATCCCAGAATTAATGTATGTACATACAAAATAAATAGTGTGACCATGAATTTACATTTAGATTGTGCAATATTTGTATATTTTTTATGCGGATAAAACTGTTTTTTGTACTGAACTACACGTATATTATATGGGGCAGAACTGTACGAGAAAAATTACATCTTTATATCAGAGAAAAACGATACAAAAGTTTCAAATTTGGGAAAAGTAGTAAATGCATTTATTGACAATGTCTTTCATAAATGTAGATGTAAAAAAAAATCAGAAATATTTGTCAAATCAGTTTGACATTCGGGCATGAATGTACATTGAAATGTAGCATCGGTTTTTCTAAAAGTAAGGGGAGGGGGGGGGACGACTCGTCTAAACTTCTTGTCAATTGACAAAATAATTATGATAAATTGTGCTCGAGTTAGATGAATAAGGACTTCGATATATTGCATTGAACTTTCCGTGAAAATAAATGATATGGCTATTATTGAACTAATATTCTAACAGAATTCTGACGAAAATTTATCTGAAATGAATTTACGAATTCTATATTTGCTTTGTTTAGATGAATAAACAACGAACGAGTTAACATATACATACACACGTGGTACATTTTTGCGGGAATAGGGGCTGTGAGCTCGCAAGCATGAAGAATACTTTTATTTCTGTAGTAGCGATGGTATTATACTATGATAGTTGAGGTTGATCCAGTAAGAAATTTCTTTTTTCCCAGGAAGTGACTGTGGAATATGTTTCTTCAACGATACCAGACAGGGGAAGAAGCGATACTCAGCAGCTATGATGGAATAGATCTCAGCTCACTGCCACCATGTAAAGATTATCTTATGATGCATATTGTCAGAGCTAACTATCAGTGATCTGGGACCGGACACGTGATCGTTATCCCGACATTCCTAGTCCGACAGAGTATGGGAGGAATGTTGATGAGGCTGGCAATATCAAAAACAGTTAGTGGAAGGGTGCCATAAGAGGGTACATCAGCAAGGGAATTCTTATTTCCATAATGATGTCAACTTCCGTCCACTGTTTAACAATTTTTCGCATTTGAGAAGCAGTAGACGATGTCTGATGATTAAATTGAGAAATGGACTTTATTCCCAGTTCACCGTGACGATGCGAGAGATAGGACCTTGTCAGAGTTGCTGATAGACGGCAAGGGTGTAATTATCATGTTCAATAGAACTTTTCGCCAACAATTGCAAGCGGTGCAGCTGGTTATAAAAAGAAAACCAAGATGGCGGCGTGAATAGTTTGTTTACAGGAGGACAATTTTTTTTATTATATATATATTTAAAACGTCGAGTGCCTGCCTGTGCTTAAATTGAATGGCGAAACCTAACATCTGTATATCATAAACCTTTGTCAAGAATAAAGTTTCACACCTTTTTTGCACTTTACTTTATTGTAGTGTAATTTATACCACCTCTTGCATAGAGATAGTATTTACATTCACAAGTTGCAATTGATATCAAAATTAGCAAATATAAATTATATATTGGAGTCCATTATGATGATCCTGGCACTAACACGTGGTTGCGGAGAGAATCCCTGCTCATTGGCAATGAGTGGAGTCCGTGGTTCCTCGATTATTACGGTGGAGTGGCGGACTCGTTGATCTTCCGGAGACTGTCAATCACCCAGTAGAAATCCTTTGTTTGAATGTAATTTGGCATATTTTTCTACCAGTGTTGGCTCTCCGAGGCTTTTGATCTTCTCCAGGGCTCTCTTCCTCCTTTTGTTTACCCAGTCATGTGGACAATTCCAATGGGGGTTAAATGTGGGTATTTTGAAACTATAGGTAGGTTCCCATTCGCGTGAACAACTAGCCTAGAAGACAAGTACATAAAACTAGGGCTGAAACGATACGTCCTCTTCACGATACGATACATATTGCAATACTTATGCCACGATTCAATACTTTCAATACGATACAATTTACAGAAGAAACCAATAATAACATTGAAGAAAAGTTTAATTACCAAGATTCACATTCATAATTTTAAAAACAAAATGTTTCCAAATTGCCAAATGGTAAGATGCATGTTGGCTCTGTAGTTTAAACTGGTAAAGTTTATTATTATTTTCGTAAGACTCAAGGTAAACAACAGTCTGAACATTATATGACGCTATTTCGTTTCTCATGCAGGTAAATATAATCATTACAGGCCGAACTTGATGTGTTTTACTGAACCAGTTTATAATAAACGTATCGAACCGAAAATCGAACATTGAATCGAGGGTTTACATGTATATTGAACAGTATCGATATTTCGGTGAATCGTTTCAGCCCTACATAAAACATATGAGTTCAGTATTAAAACATGCATTAATCAATTTTCTCCACCTTTCCTTTTAAAACTACACCATAACCTAACATTGATAAGTGGTGACTTTTACCTTCACCTCTGGTCGGCGCGGGTTCGAATCCCGCTCGCGACGGTAAGTAAGACAGTTTCCCAGTTTACTTTAGGAAGGTCGGTGGTCTCTTCCCAAGTACATTATATCGGGGTTCTCTCTTCCACCAATATAAAAACTGGGCGCCACCAGATAACTGAATAATTGTTGAATGTGGAGGAAAACAGCAAAATAACCATTGACCCATTTGCTCCAACACTGGTTAGCATCCAGTTATTATGGGTTGGTTAGCGCCGGTCCATTATTACCGTCTTCCTTGGATTAATTGATTGTATCTTGTTTAACGTCTCGCTCGAGAATTTTTCACTCATATGGAGACGTCACCAACACCGGTGAAGGGCTTCAAATTTAGACCTATACTCAGCACTTACGGTCATTGAGTAGTGAGGGTTCTTTGGCATGCCAGGCCTACTGTGACACGGGACATCTGTTTTAAAGGTCATCTCCGAGGACCCGTGACATTCATATCTGATGTCGAGCGTTTGACGATGGAACTGTCACTACCTGTTTTAACAACTTAGGTCTGTCGCGGCCATGATTCGAATCCCGGCCGGGTGAACGTTCTAACCTCTAGACCACCGCGGCGGTCCGTCTTCATTGAAAGACAGTATTATATATGTAAGACTCCAAAGTGCGATGGGACTCCAAAGTGCGATGGTCACGCCAAACCCCGATAGTCTGCGCAAAACCCCGATGGTGTGATATCACACAGTCAAAATGATTCAATAAAAAAGCAGGAAAATGTACAGTTCCAAAATATATTTAAATCACTAAAAATATATTTAAATCCACAGCATACACTTAGAACAACAAGAGAAAAATAACGCGATCCTTTTCTAATACCATTTATGACAACTTACAACCCAAAACATATAAATATCTTTCAGGAAGCTAAGAAGAATTTTACAGTTATCGAGCGTGATTTAGAACTTCAAAAAGTTATTCCCAAATCCGACCTACTTCACAGCCAAAGACAACCATCTAACTTTAAAAAATTATTCACAAAAGCAAAATTCAATTCAACGTCTGAAAAATACGCAGTTTCTACATGTGGTGACTCAAGGTGTGGTACATGTCCCTTCCTAAAAACAGGACCTTCTATTACTTTTAAATGCGGAAAATATTTTACTGTAAATGATAACATGTCATGCAAGTCGAAAAACTTACTATACTGCATTATTTGCAACGGGTGTGGCGAGGAATATATTGGACAAACCGGAACACAACTAACAGCGAGGATGCGTGTCCATCGCCAACAAATTAACGATCCCAGTACAAGAAATACCCCATGCAGTGAACACTTCGACACCTGTGCTAGAGGCAACTACAGCGTATTTCCATTTTATAAACTTAAAACAGAATCAACGTCCATGAGACTTGCTAAAGAAAATTATTTCATGAAACTGTTTTCTCCTAAACTAAACAAACTTTAATCAATGCATATATGAAAAATTCTAATTGTTAAACCTTTTATCATGTAAATGTTCATGCTTATTTTGTCCAAGTCACCTTTCCCGAACTTTTGTATTATGACGTCATGTATCTATTCCCTCCTCGCAAAGACTATCATGACGTCACAATAGACGTCTCTAAGATAAATAACTTTGTATTCATTATTATATAAATATTGCATGTAGTTGAGAGTAACATTGAAAATTTTCACCCCGAGAAAACCATTGTCAACCGAGGCGTAGCTGAGGGGTGAAAATTTCAATGTTACCCTCAACTACATGCAATATTTGTTTTATTATACTGAATGTTATGTAAACTGGAAAGCAGAAAAACTCACGTCTGTTGACATTTGATCAATCACTGTCATGCGATATTTCGTATTTCGATGCGGGTACTCGCGTTTATTACAAACGCTCAAACGACGTCGTCTAGCAATCTACGGCGAACCGTACGCGCATAAATTTGACGCATGTGATAATTTTTTATAATATCACCCGTTGTCAAGTACTGTTACTTGTTGCTAGATACTATCACCCTGGGGCGCGTGTTTTTTGTTCTCAGAGGGTAACAATATGTTTTTTCAAATGCTTCTCGGCCAATCAGGTTCGAGTATTTTACATGAAAGTATAATAATAATTTTTGTTATACCCCTATAAAACAGTTCCTATATAACTCCTTACGAAAAAAAGTTCAACATTTCGACTGTTCAGACGACTGTTGAACCGAGAACTGTTAAAATCGACTGTTAAAAAAGACTGTTGACCGATGACGTCATATGGCGCTAACTCGAGTTATCTTTTCGTGTCGTTTGGATAAAGAGAAATGGCGAATGCACATTTTGCAACAGTTGCTGAAAGGAGGATGAAATTTCAAATTTGGAACAGCAAGAATAAAAAAAAAAATATTTGTTCATCTTTTTTTTTTAGAATCAATTGTATTAAAATGAAGTTTAGGCCTACTTATTTCTATTTTATTCTTGTTAAAGCTTTTATACGCAAGTCACGTGATTCTTGGTCTACTGATTTGTTTACGTAATGGTGAGGTTCACTGATATGACTGGTGATGAAATACGGAATTTATCAGATAAAAAGCAGAACAGAAACACGAAAAATATGATTATGAATTAGGATATTGGGTATGTTTTCTTTAAACTAGTGGAATCCGTGATAAATGTACGCAACCACACTGTCCCGTTCAAAGTCGACAAACCATGTGGATCTAGTAAAATAACCTAACAAATGAAGGTGTATAACAAAACAGTTATTGACTGGGTCCTCGGACAACAGCTGTTTTGTTGGACCCTCGAACAGACTTGTTGCCCTCAGCCTACGGCTTCGGGCAACACATCCATTCTTGGGTCCAACAAAACAGCTGTTGTCCTCGAGCCCAGTCAATAACTGTATAGTATTCACCTGAGGATGGATGTTAAAATCCAGAAAGTGCTAGTGATTTAAATATATTTTGGAACTGTATATTTTCCTGCTTTTTTTATTGAATTATATATATATCTATATACACACATGTATATATAATATAAACTCTAAACACTTTGTAGAAATATTTCGACCGCGTTAATGGTCTTCTTCAGTCGTGTTTATCTCTCATAGCAACGTAACACACGACTACATACACGAAAGTACTATGACGTCACAGTAAGTATTATAAAATTGAAAAGCAACCTCAAAGTTGATATTGCGCGAAAAACATTTGAGAAAGGTAAGAGTCTAATAATAAACTGAACAATACTCACCCGACCTCGTGGACACATCCTAAAATATGACTATGCATACAATTAAATATTTGGTAAGTAAATGTAACAGAATTTTAGAAATGTTTGTTCACAAAGCAGTCAACGTATGGCCTAAGTGAATACAAACAAGAACTATTACAGTAAGTAGTTAATCGTAAATCCATCGGCAATATTGTTAGAAGCAGTTATCATAACACGTTCTTTGCATACAAGACAATAATTATTCAAGACGAAAATGTTCCCTTTTGTTTATTCCGTGTGGTACATAAGTATTCAATTTTTTCTTCCATAACTTTTCTCTAAAGCGACGATAAATGTCATCTTTGTAAAGTTTTTTTAATTCCTATTATAGAATAATCGTCAATACTATGAGAATCCGTATAGAAATGAATAGCAACAGGGTAATCAGTTTCTCGTCTAATAAATAACAAATTGAAAACATGCCTTTGGTATAAAGTTACCCCAGTTTCTCCCACATATACAATTTTGTTGTATTTTGCTAGACACTCCAGAAACACATTCAATGTGTGTGTGTGTGTGTGTGAAAATTCTGAATTATTTCATTGGTTAAAATTCTGTTCAACACGGGGAGATAAATTTGCTGGGGATCTAATTTACATACGAGTTAACAATCTTACAAGAGAGGGAAAACGAAGAGAAAATTTTAAGAGCGACTAAATGGGGTGGTCCTTAGGATGAAACCGCAAAAATCGATGCCTTGTGTCACAGCAGGTATTGCACGTTAATAAGCAATATTCATAGGACACCATTGGAAATATACGGAAGCCGATAGGTGCCAGGGTGTAGAATTAACATTCATTTTAACTGGCTGCCGCCACTTAATTTATCTGGTGGTCGCCAATTATTATCTGGCGACCGCCAGTTAATTTATCTGGCGGCCGCCACTTAATTTAACTGGTGTCCGCCACATAAATTAACCGGCGGCCGCCACTTAATTCATATTCAACTCCTCTCTCTCTCTCTCTCTCTCTCTCTCTCTCTCTCTCTCTCTCTCTCTCTCTCTCTTAAAATCAAAGTAGTGCAATACTTAGTAATATGTATGTAATATACAATTAAGAGCATTATTCTTTTTCGATTGTGTTGTTAATTTACAACTCTATGTAAATGTTCACGATATCAAATGTCGACAGATTCGCGCCCGAGCAAATCTTCATTTGTACATTCCTGTAAACCGTATGGTTTTTTGATAATAAACTGAACTGAACTTGATATACCAACGTATAAGGCACGTAGAACCAGGGTGCTGACCCTTCACTTTTTTGACAACGTTCTTTTTTTTTTTTTTCATATGCAAACTAAGTTATTTTCACATGTGAAATAAGATTAACTGGCTGACTAGCCCCCATCCTTTTCTTTTGGTAGTAGTAATGAATGGTAAAAATGTAATAATGAATGAACTGATGATTTGACGGATGAATGGAGCCCCCTCCCTCCAATTTAGGAGTATGAAGTTTAGGCAAAAGAGATATTTTAAGGATTCTTTTCTGTTTGTCAACAATTGTAGAAGGGAATCTCTCCTCCTGGTTCCACTTTGAAAAACGATCCTACGTGTTTGTACTATTCTAATCTTTCCAAAATAATCACTCAGCAATACGATTTAAATTGTGTTTGAAATTGGCAGCCGCCATGTATAAATTAAGTGAGGGTCGCCTTGTATAAATTAAGTGGCGGTCGCCAGATAAAATGAGTGGCGGCCGCCAGTTAATAATTAAATATTAATTCTAGATCCTGGCTTCCGTAGAATAAGCCATGTGGCTTTTATGGGTAATTCTTGGTATGGCATACACATTATATATCTACCATATTTTTAAAATCAAATGTCTTAAAGGTTTTTCCCTTTTACCTTATGTATTTTACATGATCTCTTGTTTTAAACAGAAATGGTCTTCTTCTTTTTTTGCGCTCAAACCTCAAAATTCTTCTCAAGAATATTTGGGTAATTCAACTTCCAAACATTATGTATTGTAGAAAACGATTTCACGATTCAAGAAAACCGGTTTGGCAAAGTAAATGTTTTATACATTAACACCTCCCTACCATTATTTTTGTAAAATCGGTGGTATAGGCTAAGTGAACAATTTTCATTTTTAAGATACATATGTAAAATAGTATACATACTTTAGGGGTCTTTGTATCTTTTAATACTGACAAGATTTTTTTATCACGTGCCTTTACAGAAACTGCCGAGAACAGAATTTTGTTCTGCTTCACGGAAAAAAACCGAAATCAAAGACGTTATTTCATTTGGTGCTTAGTATATCGACTGATCGGACAAACGTGCATCGTGTATAGCCTATACTGTTCCATTATGGAATTAGTTTTAGTCGAGGCTTTTATATCGATCGATCGGGCAAACTTAAATGTGTATAACCTGCTGTTGACCTTTATATTGCGAATTAAATTGATATTAGGAAGTCTTCATAACACCTTTCTTTTCCCAAGAAGTTACTTCAGTTGATACGCGCAAATAAATATTTTAGTTCTTACTGTTCCTAAAGCCTTAATTTCGGCCCATAAATTTGGTGCTTGCACCAATGTTTCTTGTTGTATTATATAAGTGATTTATGATATACACAAGAAGGCATTGCGTTACGAATGTCGATACGTTATAATGTTGACGGGCAGACAGACAGACATAGTGATTACTACAATAGTCTTCCCATATGAAAGGTGAAGATAATGAACAGTGATCAATGTCATAACTCCTATAAGCAATACAAAATAAAGAGTTGGGCAAACACGGACTCCTGGACACACCAGAGGTGGGTTCAGGTGCCTAGGACGAGTAAGCATCCTCTGTCGACCGGTCACACCCGCCGTGAGCCGTATATCCTGATCAGGTAAACGGAGTTATCCGTAGTCAAAATTAGTGTGCCAAGAACGGTGTAACAATCGGTATGAAGCACGAAAGACAGCATTTGACCCAATGATAGTTTGTATTGACGAACTAGAACTAGATAAAACATATCTACGACGCGGAACCCTATCTTATTCGATTAAAAATCTGAAGTATTTAATTAATACAAGTTACCTTGCTGACTGGTTTTTTACATGCAGCAGAACTTTCTTGTCGACCTGCTTTTGGTTGTGCTTGCACGGACTGAAACTCCTTCCGAGCAGTTTTCTGCACTCGCGGTAGAGCTAACCTAATTTTCGGCAATGTTAGATTAGACCCATTGGAGGGATTAGCTTCTTCACATCCAGTGCGACAGCCTACACATTCACAGCTCGGGATTTCCACTAACAATTTCCTTGGCGTTTCACTGGTATTGTCTGGGCCTGGTGTTTTAACGGCCATGGTAGACGCAGAAAATGATACCCTTTTCTTTGATTTTCTACCAGGTAGGACTGATCCAGGCCTTTTCAGAATCGACTGTAATTTGTTAGAGGTGGGTGTGTGTTGTTGCAGTGAATCTACCGGGCGGCTTTCCGTTTCGTCACGATTGTCCTCATCGCTGCATGGAGGCAAGATGTCATCAAGGTAGCCATTAACAATGGACTGTTCCAGAGGACCAGCTTCACACAGACTATCTGAAGCTGTTTCCTGGGCGTGGTCAACTTTCTCGTCGCTCAAGACGGCAGAAGCTTCCTCTTCTGGCTGCTGACCTACTTGGAGATTGACTTTCGGTAGAGTACCCGGAAGTACATCACTGTGACACTGGCCTAGGCTAATCTCAACTTCATCATTCTGCAGTGGGACTACATGGAACACATGATCTCCTGGATTATCATGCAGTGCATCATCCTGCCATGGCGTAAGGTTTTCCTCTGGTATATCATTGTACCATGGGGCTGGATTTTCCTGAGGTAGATCATTGTGCCATGGGGCTAGATTTTCCTTAGGTATATCGTTCTGCCACGGGGTTAGATTTTCCTCTGGTATATCGTTCTGCCATGGGGCTAGATTTTCCTGAGGTAGATCGTTCTGCCACGGGGCTAGATTTTCCTGAGGTAGATCGTTCTGCCACGGGGCTAGATTTTCCTGAGGTAGATCGTTGTCAATAACCTCCGTCATCGGACGTATTTTGTTTTTACGAAAGTTCCTTATTAAGCTCCATACTCCACCACGACGAGATGTCTCTACTGTCGTGTTCTGGTTTCTGACTTCAGGAGAGATCTTAGAACAATGTATACAGCCCATCAGGAGATTCTGCCAGTACACTGAACACTGTGACAACGTTACGAACACGATTGTGACGCAACAATGGAGAAGATATGTTCTATTGTGACGTCATAATTAAAATTCGTCTACGCGGACTTGCGCTCTTGAAATTCCTCGTATCTCCAGACTTGTGTTGTTTTCATTACTTTCTTTCAAGACGTGTAGAGCCATATGTTTGAAGTTTTCATTGAATAATCTAAAACATGTACCTAACTTTCCCCAAATAAATAATTAAATATTTGTCCATAAATGTATGTTTTTGATTATATAATTTAACAAATCTGAGAGAGAGGGAGAGAGAGAGAGAGAGAGAGAGAAGAGAGAGAGAGCAATGATAATGTTCCCTGGAAGTTAGACATTGATTGAGAGCTGGGTGTCGATCAACGGCTTGAATTGAATTATGTGAAGTTAATAAAAAGTGATCTTCACAAATATTTATCATGTCATCAAAATCCTTGTCGTTATATAGTTAGATGTTTAATGCTCCAGATCGATTTAGAGTCACATGTTCGTATTAGTCCAGACATTGAAATAAAAAGTAATTAAAGAGACGAGGCTTTGTCAAATTTACCTGAAAAATGCAGTTGGGTGTGTCAATTTACCCCAGACCCACGGCCTATTGGGAGTAACCTTTAAATCAGCTTCTCTCTCTCTCTCTCTCTCTCTCTCTCTCTCTCTTTCTTTCTCTCTCTCTCTCCAAGTAGAACAAGTACACGTAGTAAATAAACTAAGCATTTTCATGTATAAAGACTGTCTCTCGATCTCCCTAAGATGTTATGTACACCAGCAAAGGGGTAAATGTGATAGGGATGGAAGTTGTGAAAAGTACTAGAACCCCACCCACCCCTTCACAAATTCTTGAATCCGCTTATGCTATGCAAATTGGGGGTGATTTCAAGATCACAGTGGTAATATGATAAAAGAAAATTGATAAATAATCATATTAGGCAAGCAGATTTATACCTGAACTTGATAGTGGTAGTACACTACAAAATCATAAGACACTCGACGTTTTAGATATCTATAAAAATTTGTCTTCCTATATAGTTTGTTTATAAGAAGGCATTCTTTTTTATTATTGATATTTAAAAAAAAAAAAAAAAAAAAGTCGAATTCCTGTGTACAAAATAACTATGACATTTCCCCGTCGTGACGTACTGTTTCATTATGACGTCATAAGTGCCTCCTCCATACTGACATTGCATTTTCTATCAAATGTTTTAAACAAACATTAATTGTACATTGTGATTAAAAGATTTATATAGCGCCCTATCAACATTAGTTCTCTATAAAGCGCTTTACAAATGTGAGAGAAACGATAATATAAAATCGATGTGCACATATACGTATGAATGAAATATTCATAATGTCAGAATTAAAATGCATATTGATATATAACGCCTTCCTATTGTTTAACATATATTTTTTTTTCATTTTAGTTCATGTTCAGTTCACTTTATTCTCCCAAACCATTATTGGTACATGAGATACGATAGTAACATATGTGCATTGATAAATAAAAATAGTCAGAGGTATAATATATAAAAGAGATATTACGAAAAGTACTGAAAAATATATGTTAAACATATGATGCAATTTTACGGAGAGCTTCTACTCAAATTGAACAGGTATTTATATAAAGGATATAAGCCTCAAACTGTCCATTCTGTGAGAGAAAGAACTGATCGAGGCCCGTATATCCTACTTAAAACATTATATTTTTTGCATGGGAATATGTCTTTCAAATTTATTTTTTGATGCGATATAATAAAAGCAGAAAATTCTACTAAGAGGAAATATCGTTTTTAAAAAAGTGTTTCAGTTATTTTTCCGATATTTGTATTGATTCTTACTTGTATGGTATTTAAAATTGAATTTGTATCTCTTGAAAAATGTATTGTCTTTCTCTTATTTCCAGCCTACCTGTAGACGTCTAATAAGTTATTGGGTTTACCTGGCACTGTTCAACAATTCTTTTTAAAATAATGGACAGCAATTATCAACTTAACTACCAGTGGACTTTATTCTAAATAAAAGCCTAAAAAGACAAAGGATTGCATAACAAAAATGTTTTAATTACGGAGAGTTCCCATTTTAAATGATACATTCATGATCAAATTAAACGTTTCTTTTTTCTCATCTGATTACCATTAAACAGCTGAATCATTGCTCGCTAATTCAATTAGAACTGTTGGTGCAAGAGTTATGTAGAATACGCCCTGATTCAACAGAGGAGTTATGTAGAATACGCCCTGATTCAACAGAAGAGTTATTTAGAATATGCCCTGATTCAGCAGAAGAGGACGTCTCGATCAATCTTCCCTGAAGTGTTATTCCGAGCTTAACATTAATTAATCGTGAATATAGAGGTTCCCTGGGTTCCGAAGTCTACCTTAGACTTAGATATGCCAAACCTACGACCAGCGGCCATTCAAATCTACCTTAGACTTAAATATGCCAAACCTACGACCAGTGGCCATCCAAATCTACCTTTGACTAAATATGCCAAACCTACGACCAGCGGCCATTCAAATCTACCTTAGACTTAAATATGCCAAACCTACCACCAGCAGCCAACCAAATCCCCTGATGCCCCTCCTCCAATCAAGTTTCAAATGTGGAAAATATAATGTTAAATTTTCAAACTCTTATTTCATTTAACTGCATTTAGAAACAAATTAATAAGTATACGATGCAAGCTTTGAATTTGCCGCCAATGGTCTTGTGATACCTTAGATCCACCTATATGATTTCCAAAATCATTCGAAAGTCGCTGAAATGACTTAGGTCATTCCTAGCTAAACGACTGCTTCGTGCGAAATGATGTTGCTACTTGATGCGAGAGTTCTAATTTCTATACATGCGCAGCAGTTTATACCTTAAAACATTACCCTGGTTGTAATGGACAGAGAACATAGGTTCGATGTATTTTAAAGGCTGTCTAAGAAATAGTCAACACCTTTCATCTAGGTGTTTTGTTGTTGATGTTGCTATGGTTCTTTCGTAAACTGCATATATAAAAACCTCATGTATACACATCTATATACATATCTCAAGTTTACCGTGATGATTGATAAAAAACAAAAAAAACAAAAACAAAACAAAAACATGGGCCAATTATTTCAGTAAAGTAGTGATTGTACATTATACATTATCGATAATTAAAAAACGCATATTTTTATCAATACGTTAATTATCTTCAATCAATGATGATTGGGAGGAACGGAAATTCAATGTACCACAGCCTCAAGTTTCCATGAAGAACTCTCAAAATATATTATACACTGACAAGTATATATGAACCTTCTCTCCCAATAAGACACACTCAGTTTGATTTGACGTCTGACTTCAAATCCACCATTATGTTTATTCCATCCCTATCCAACCAGGATATATGAAATCGTCAATAGAATTATTTCTAAACTCTTTTGAGAATTCAGATCCAGGAACGAATATGTGTTTGTAATACACAGTCGTCCCCCTTGCCATCCAACCAATCCACCATCCGTAGGTCCCGACAGACATGATCGTGTGATTGGCTAGGGAGAGCAGCGCCATGTCTTCCGCGGCCGAATTTCCTCGGACATAATAGACATTTTTTTCCGTTTCGAGCACTTTTATAGGCCACCAGATTTCATCGGAACTTACTATAAATAAAACATTTGGAAATCTCTTTCTAAAGTAAGACATGGCATTCTTGTAGTAAGTCGCATTCGGTGTTAATTTGCCGTATTCTTTATGTCCTTTTGTGGCGTAATCTCCTCGCCGAACATGCACACCAACTACAACCCCGGTTCTGTCAAAATTCATCTCTCGTAGAATATTCCTGAACTGTGAAGATGCGTAATTTCTAATGGAGACATTAAACCGGAAGATGTCCCGAATTTCGTCTTCGTGGTCTATCCAATACTTCCAAGATTGGAAGTAACCGTCAAATCTGACGTTTTGGTTTGCCGGTATATTGATTAAATTTTCGTCATATGACAGACCCCATCGCTCCACGCGACGCTGTAGGGCCGAGCACGTGCTATAGCGTTTCTTGATGTCTGAAAGCGTTGTGTGTTGCACGTTAAAGACGACTAGGAGTTTGAAATCAACAGAAATTATAGGAAAGAGGTTTTTAGTTTTAGCCATGACATATAAAAAGGCATATTGTAACATCAGATTTCCTAGTTCTCCTTTGAAATTCACACAAGCTACGGCCGTAGATCTAACGCAAGTGAAATTAAGTCTCTTCACATTGCGATGAATTGTACCGATATCATGGATTGCGACTGTTGAGTGTAAAATTCCAGTGGACTGTTCGTACAAATTGTGGATTTCGGGCAAGGCTCTCTTCAAAACCACTAACGCCAACACAATAGCTAAACTGACCGCTGAAAATATTTTAATGAATGAAGCTAATTTATAGCCAGCTTGTGTGTAATTGTTTCAAACCAGGTTGCATAATATATTTAAAGGGACTGATTCACGATTTTCCCCAAAATTTTGTTTTTCACTTTTAATGATAAAAATCCATTGTCTAATGTGTTTAAAAGATTTCACATAAAAATTGAGGTTATACATGATCACAGAAGCTCATTTTAGAGAGTTTATTATTTGTTTTGTAAACAAAGATTGTGGTATGTTATTGTTAACGAAAATTTCAAAAGAAATGGATATCGATCTAAGTTTATTATATCCTTCACATTTCAAGCATTCTTTGAGTAAATGTGTTATCTAAAAGTCAAAATATGTGAGTTCATGCAAAATTAAGATGCTTTATATTACAAAATTAACACTTTACTGGTTTGTTTGTATACATGAAAAGACTCGAGTCTTTGTTTACATAACACAGATTTAAAGCTAAAATATTGCTTTTCTTCTTGCGTTCAGAAGGTAAAAATTTTGGCTGTCAACATTAAATCGGTTATATTTTTAATATGTAACATCAAAAAATGAAAAATATTTCATTCAAAAATCGTGAACCAGTCCCTTTAAGGTGACCGGATAGGACCTTTTGCAAAAGCGTGACAGTGCGTTGCTTGCCGACTATATATACCACTGGTCAGATAACCATGTTTTTAGCTACTGATATATTTTTTTTCTTTTATATCAACACGAAATCTGAATCTACTATCGCGGCATTCTTTGAACAACGAAGTGCGACTTTGTTGTCATAACAAGGAAGGTGATGGAAGCCAGTCTATCGACGAAAAATTAAATGACGCGCGTCATACAAATTTTCCTACAAAACTGACGACCGCCTTCTCCATTAATACCACACTTCGTTGTTTATAATTATTTCCATCAGTTTAAACGCGGTCTTTTCCCCCGCTATTATTTTCTTGGAGTCCGTGTGATATAATTATGTAAAATGACGAACAAATATATTAAGTAAAAATTGACACATGTTTCGGCAATCGACACGTAGGCCTTGTGGATCGTGGTTTGCCATCGTACCAAGTACTGCGACCTGATTTGTATGACATTTTAAGATTTTTTATTAAATTTGAAAATACATGAGGGTATGAAACGCGACGCTTCACGCCAGCATACCTCATGCAGCGCATTGGTTCATATTCTCATGTATTTTCAGTAATGAAATTTATTTCTTATATTTTTACATTCCACTTTCATTTCTGTCGGAACTTCCAGCTGTTAAAATAGACATACTACATTTTTCAAGATTCACACCCGCATTGTTTACAACTGAGGAGCCCGGTTCTGGTAGCTCAGCGGTAGAGCGTTCGCTTCGTGTCTTGTACGTCGTCAGTTCGGGCCCCGCTCGTGCCACATTTTCCCTATCCATATATCCGATTCGCTTTTTATGTTCCCCAAACAAAGTTTGAGAACATGTTGTTTTTACTCTGTTTCTTATTACTAATGAGATTAAGCGATTCGGACGCTTGGCTAGCGAAGATGCTCATTCATAGATAGTGAATACTCCTTCGCCAAACGCTCGGCATTTAGAAGTGGGAATCATGGGACTTTCGGATGGTTGGTTGTATATTGTTTAAAATCCCGCTTGAGAATTTTTCACTCCTATGGAGGCGTCACCGTATTTCAGGTGAAGGACTGCAAAATGTTTGGCCTATGCTCGGCGCTTACGGCCTTTGAGCAGGGGGGATTTTTTATCGTGCCAATGTGCTGTGACATACATGTAGGGCCTCGGTTTTTACGGTCTCATCCGAAGGACCGCCCCCTTCAGTCGCCTCTTACGACAAGCAAGGGGTACTGGGGATCTTTTCTAACCCGGATCTCCATGGGAAGGGGATCTTCGTATACAGCCTTAAAAACGATGGCCCCGTGCCACGATGGGCGTTGGCAGGTTAAAGAACCCTCGCTGCTACGACCGTAAGCGCTAAACATGGGTTTAAATTTGTGGTACTTCAACTACAACGGATGACGTCTCAATATGAGTGAAAAATTCTCGACGGGACGTGAGTGGGTGAATATTGTTTAACGTCCCTCTTGAGAATATTTCACTCATATGGAGACGTCACCATTGCCGGTGAAGGGCTGGAAAATATAGGTCTATGCTCGGCGCTTACGGCCGTTAAGCAGGGAGGGATCTTTATCGTGCCACACCTGCTGCGACACGGGACCTCGGTTTTTGCGGTCTCATCCGAAGAACCACTCCATTTAGTCGCCTCTTACGACAAACAAGGGGTACTGAGGACCTATTCTAACCTGGATCCCCACGGGATTCGACGGGACGTAAAACAAACAAACGACCAAAAATGAGGAAATGGCTATCATTACAATTTGTGAAGATATCAAAGGCAAAAACGATTGGTTGGTTGGTTGTTTTACGTTCCGTCGAGAATTTTTCATTCATATCGAGACGCCACCAGTTGTAGGTGGAGTACCACAAATTCATACCTATGCTTAACGCTCAGGGCTGTAGCAGTGATGCCAACGTCTGTCGCGACACGGGACCTCGGTTCTTTTTAGGGTCATATCCCAAAGACCCGTGATTCTCACTTCTAAATGCCGAGCGTTTGGCGAAGGAGTAATAGTCGTATAATAAACCAATGTACGGCTCAGGATTGATACGGCTATGCAACTAGCGGGGCTCGAATTCACGATCTCCCGGTTACGAAGCGAACGCTCAACCACTGAGCTACCGCGGCCGTTCCTAAAAGATTGAAAATTTAAACATATGTTGGAAATGTAAATATTATACATTTATTGTATGATAGTGAGGGAGATATAAAGATTTATTCATCCAAGAAAAATCATATTTCCCGAAGGCAACGCCCGAGGGGAATATGATTTTTCTTGGGTGAATAAATTCTTCATATCTCCCGAACATTTATGCAATAAATTGTTTATTATACCGAAACAAAGAAAGACTACAAATATGCATGTGAAATTGGAGTCCGCTCATCTATACATTGTATGTAGCTGAGATCGCCCTAACGGGAACACCGAGCCGTCAACGTATTGCGGTATAAGGTACAAACAACGAAATACAGTGATATGATAACCAGTTTTTCTGTTTCCATTCTCCTTGAATGCTGATTTACTTGCTTGTTTTTGTATCAACCAAAATCAGTCGATTTTAAATCTGTATATCAGAGACCCGCATATTTTGTGCCTTACGAACTTTGAAAGTAGAATGACTCGGTCTTATTGTGACGTCACAATACACTTCGACGTTTGAGAGGGATATATGCAAACTCCCCGTCGAGGCCTCATTACGTCACGAACTCTGGCAGAAGTTTGGGAGATATGAAGTTTTATCATCCCTGACACGTGACTGTCTAGACCAATCAGATTACGCGTTGCATAGAATTCTCATACTGAGGTATAATAATATACATTTATTGCATGATAGTGAGGGAGATATGAAGATTTATTCACCCAAGAAAAATCATATTCCCCGAGGGCAATATGATTTTTCTTGGGTGAATAATTCTTTATATCTCCCGAACATTTATGCAATAAATTGTTTATTATACCGAAACAAAGCAAGACCATAAAATTGTATTTGACATTGGAGTTTACTCATCTATACATCGTACATGTATGTAGCTGAGATCGTCCTAACAGTAACATCACGCCGTCAACGTATATATAGAAGGTACAAACAGCGAAACACAGTGATATCATAACCAGTTTTTGTATTTCCGTTCTCCTTGAATGCTGATTTACTTGCATGTTTTTATATCAACCAAAATCAGTCGATTTTAAAACTGTATATCAGAGACCCGCATATTTTGTGCCTTACGAACTTTGAAAGTAGAATGGATCGGACTTATTGTGACGTCATAATACACTTCGTTTACTTTGACGTTAAATTTATGGAAAATGCACGAAGCTGCCCAAGAGGAAATATGATAGGGAGATATGAAGTTTTGTCTTCCCTGGCACGTGACTGTCTAGACCAATCAGATTACGCGTTGAATAGAATTCTCATACTGAGGTATAATAATATACATTTATTGCATGATAGTGAGGGAGATATGAAGATTTATTCACCCAAGAAAAATCATATTCCCCGAGGGCAACGCCCGAGGGGAATATGATTTTTCTTGGGTGAATAAATCTTCATATCTCCCGATCATTCATGCAATAAATTGTTTATTATACCGAAACAAAGCAAGACTACAAAAATGTATTTGAAATTGGAGTCCGCTCATCTATATGGCTGAGATCGCCCTAACGGTAAAACCCCGCCGTCAACGTATTACGGTAGAAGATACAAACAATGAAATACAGTGAAATGATAACCAGATTTTGTATTTCCATTTTCCTTGAATGTAGATTAACTTCTTTGGGTTTTCTGTATCAACTAAAACCATGCATTCAACACTGTATCAGAGACCCGCATATTTTGTGCCTTACAAACTATGAAAGTAGAATGACTCGGACTTATTGTGACGTCACAATACACTTCGTCTACCTTGACGTTAAATTTATGGAAAATGCACGAGGCTGCCCAAGGGGTAAATATGATAGGGAAATATGCAAACTCCCCGTCGAGGCCTCATTACGTCACCTACGAATAGACCTCTCCTATGTGACGCACCACAATATACAGATTTGTATATTGTGAGTCCGTGATTATCACGCAGACAAATTACACTAAAGAAGTAGTTCGCAGTTAAAAGTTTGAAGATATTAATATTAAGAGCATTAATATAAAAGTATGGATTTTATTTTAAACATAAAATGATCAAAATATCATTAAAAAGTAGGGAGACTCTGTTCAAATTATTGTGTAAAGTAATGAACTTGATGTTTACGTTCTTGTTTTGAAAGTTGTTTACATTTGACGTTATGTTTTTTCGTCATTCTACAGTGACGTCACAGTATACGCGGCCTAAGAAATCGCTATCCCATAATGCCTAAGTGGAAGGGTTTGGTTTGTGAGCAAACGAACTCTGGTGGAAGTTTGGGGAAATATGATGTTTGAGAGGGAGATATGAAGTTTTGTTATCCCTGACATGTGACCGTCTAGACCAATCAGATTACGCGTTGCATAGAATTCTCATACTGAGGTATAATAAATACATGTACGGTATCTAGATGGCTTTAAAAATGGTCATATCTACTTTAGAAGCCAATTGTTGTTATTGCATTGGATGACAGTAATATGGCTTTCATAACAAATAATTGAGAATAATTATATGCTGTGGATGTAAATGTAGCAATGTATTGAAAATCAGATAGCCTTTATACAGTATACGCAAGTCAAAAGTAAATCCAGCCATTCAAAGCGTAATGATGCGCCGAAGATTTGAAACTAACCTGCCAGGCATATGGTTGAGACCTTGAGCCTAAAAGTACAAGAAATATTTTAATTGTTAATGAATATATCCAAAAACCCATTTCAAAACTTAATTATTTCTTTTGTATTCTTTGTGTACGGACTTCATCGACGCTCAGTATGCTATGCCACTTTATTCTACTTTCATTTTTGATGAGAGTTCGATTGCTTGTGCATTGAATTTAAAAGATATAAAATCTAACAAAGAGAAAGTGTTATTTTTGCAATCGTGATATCATTTTGAAAGGGGGGATCCACCGTAGGAATTTACAAAATTCTAATTGATGCTTAATTTATTTTTACCTGAATTTTACAATGAAAAGAATATTATTAAAAGAAATAGCATTTCATGCAAATCTCTTCGGTTAAGGTTACGAACTTTATGGGGGAAAAAATAATAATAATTCCGCAGATATTTTTTCTTAATATAAACGTTTTTAAGATATTTTTTATTAAGGGCGAATAACTCTTCCAAAAATTTCAAATGCCAAAAATCGGCTTCTACGTTTGGTTTATTTCACTTTCATGATCTTCATTTAAATCATTCAGAATTGTTCAATGTCCTTTCAAAAAGATTTGATGAGAATTTAAGATAATGTAAAAATGAATACCTTCGAACACAGGTTATATTAAAGTAACGCATCGAGCACGCCTTCAAACTGCTCCGTGATGTTGTCGTCGTATTCTTGGTAAGAGAGAATGTGGCTGTCATCATGTATGCCATTTACCACTACCGAATTAGTACTGTACCAGCGGAAAACATCCCAGTACTTTACTATCATTAGCACACATAGAAAGATCAGCAACACGCATATCCGACTTCTAGATTCACACAAGAAGAAATGTGCACATTAAAAAAAAACTGTGGTAAGCTGTGCAAATTTATTAATTATATTTCATCAGTTAACCTTGCTTTCTAAATGAGGCATGGGGTCAAAGAAGTGAGTAAAATCCGTGACAAGCTACAAGGATGTCTAATTTGGGTTGACGTCTTCGAATGATATTTTATTTACAATGCTGCAGAGTCTCTCTCTCTCTCTCTCTCTCTCTCTCTCTCTCTCTCTCTCTCTCTCTCTCTCTCTCGTTTTCAATATTTTAACAACATAGGGGCTACGATGAGGACTAGAGTCACTTCAATTGAAAAGACCTGTTCATTCTCATTTAGTTTTCCCTCAAAAGACGCGAGATCATCAAACAAATTCTTTATCAGTCTCTAGATCAAAACAAGTAGGAGTCATTGTGCATAACAAACTAACCTTGCAATGACACGTGTTTTGTTCCAGAGTGAGGACACAGACAATCTGCAGAGCATGATAAACCAAGATAAGCATTTTCCAATATTGGGATAGTGTAATCTTGCATGTGTGTCGCGTGTCCATTGTCAAAGTAACAAGATAAGAATTAATCTTTAGCTTTCCTGTGGTTTATCTGTCTCTCTGTAAAATTATTTACGGAATAAGTTGTTTGTCTAATGAGAAACTATACCTCGGTTTCGAAAGTAATAACCTAAGTGCCAATATTTATACCCCCCGCAACAAGTTGTGGGGGGGGGGGGGGATACTGGAATCGGGTTGTCCGTCCGTCCGTCTGTAGACGCAATGGTTTCCGGGCTCTAAAGCATTATCCTTTCCACCTACCGTCACCATATCATATATATGGACTACCCATGGGATGAAGATGTTCCCTATCGATTTTGGGGTCAAAAGGTCAAGCGCACTGGACATCGAAGTAGCAATATGGTTTCCGGGCTCTAAAACGTTATCCTTTCCACCTACAGTCACTATATCATACATATGGACTACCCATGGGATGAAGATGTTCCCTATCGATTTTGGGGTCAAAGGGTCAAAGGTCAAGCGCACTGGACATCGAAGTAGCAATATGGTTTCCGGGCTCTAAACCGTTATCCTTTCCACCTACAGTCACCATATCATACATATGGACTACCCATGGGATGAAGATGTTCCCTATCGATTTTGGGGTCAAAAGGTCAAAGGTCAAAGGTCAAGCGCACTGGACATCGAAGTAGCAATATGGTTTCCGGGCTCGAAAGCGTTATCCTTTCCACCTACAGTCACCATATCATACATATGGACTACCCATGGAATGAAGATATTCCCTATCGATTTTGGGATCAAAAGGTCAAGCACACTGGACATCGAAGTAGCAATATGGTTCGGTTTGTCATGCCATTTGTTTTTTACACTCAGAAAAGAGGTAGTTTATACCTATTACCAACACCCTTTGGGAGATTGGGGTAAGTGGGGGGTATTCTTAGTGAGCATTGCTCACAGTACCTCTTGTTTCAAAAGTTTTTCCCTCTTGTTTTCGTATCTTAACCCTGCCCTGATTTCAGTGTATGAAATCGCATTTTAGTCTAGTCAATCTAGCAAATCACCTCAAAGTAATTGCAACAGAAACAAACTTGATGGACTTTAATAAACAAAATCGTGGTTAACAACATACAAAAAATCGGACAATGGGAAATATTTCAAATTTAGACTTAAATGTTTTAGTAAACCATCGATATTCTGTGGTGTTTACGGCACGCCGTACACGTAAAGAGGAGTAGCTTAACTGTGACAGTCATCGGAATAAAGTTATACACGACGATCTAAAGTGCATGTGATAAAAAACGCGATTAAACAGCTTAACAGTTGTATTAAAAAGGTGATTTTAAGACCTTCTATATACATACAATATTACTCAGCATCTCATATTCTTTGTCGACTTCCATTCCCGGAGAACTTTCGGAACAGAGCTTCAAAATATTTTGTTTGACCCTTTACTAATTTTAATTATGAAACACAATATTTACTTTAGAAGTTATGAATAATCAATTATAAATGAAATCTTAAAGAATTAGTGTCAATTTACAAGGGGGAATTACGATTGTTAAAAAAGAAAGTATGGAAAGCCATTAGGGTTAAAAGTTTCAGTTATTTTGTATCTTCATCATTTGGGCAAGCGTTTTGTATTAAAAACTTTTATAAAATTAAGTAAGTAAAGTAATTTTGCTTTTCTTTTTCAAATTCAGGTTTGGGGAGTCATTCATGGTTAATAATAATGATAATAAAACATTGATAATATAAGTAATTAAAATCTAATATAATTCCAAAACGTGTCAAAATTTCTTATTTACCGTAAATTATGTTACCTTTACTATACAGTTATTTTCTTGTCCTTAATTCTTTGATTTCTTTCCTGTGTTTGACTATTTCCACATTTATTTTGTTTTGAGAAAGCACGTGTCTTTTGACAGGAAAAGGTCCTCCATTTTGACAGTTCTCTCGAAGTTATTTATAAAACAACGTTTCTGATTGGTCAGGGGTCTCACCTTTAAACGTTTCAGATTTCATGTTTCACTCATTGAACGGAGTATTGTAAAGTCGAGTTTAATTGGTTATAGGGGATATAAAAATGTGAACGCGGCTCGTTCAAGTTACTTTAGGTTGTGGTAAAGAATCTTAAGGTTCGACCACTTTTCTTTTTCCCTACTAATATTCGCTAGGCATTGTGCGAACTTTTCCTGCACGATTTTCCTGCCTAAATTTCTCTTACTGTCCCGTTTTGACAATGAATTATATTCTTTCTGATATTGAAAACCAACCTTAACGTCTGGCTCAAGGTGAAGTAGATCTCTTACCTAGGGAAATATTTATTTTGTTAAATACAATTCTCTCTACATATGACTTGTATTTTATAGGTAGTAGTTTTATATTGCTACATGAGAGATAGTGTAGGATATTTTTGACATTATTTTCAAGGTTCTGAATCACTTTGAAAAGTGTGGAGGTCTATTAGTGTACTTTATAGATCTATTTTGTTTTTCTTGGGTCTACTCCTTCCCTTATTCTCAGGTTACTTTTCATTATTTTCACTTGTTAAGTTTTTCTAAGTTCACAATTGTTATTTCTATATTATATTAACTTTTGATCTGTTAATAAATTGTTAACTCTTACACTGGTGTTTTAATTCAAGAATTCTGGTCTCATAAGGGACATAGTTCAAGAATACACGAACCTGGGTTGACAAATATCTTGAACCATTAATAGTATTTATACTATTTTGTATATGCAGTGTGCTCTGCCTGTATTAGATTCAAGGGCCTATGAATATATTTGGAATTGAATTGAATTTATAGTGACTTTCTAAACAAATGATAATTAAGTTTGTGATGACCCTGCAGAGTTCGATATAGGTAGGGGGCACTGTGGGTGTACAAACAGACTGGTTCCGGTTACACAATCAATCAATCGATCGGACAATCGTGAACGGTGGTATAGCCTGCTGTTGACTTTGGTATTGCAAAGTTAAAACCTTATATAAGACTAGCTGCATTATTGAGCTAGCAATAAATAGTGACTTCATAATGATATTATTAACTATTCTTTTCACTTAGTTCGTTCATCTCCGGATTTAAATTTCACCATGCAGTCTTCGCGTGGTAATTTCCGCGTGCTTTTAAACAAAGGAATTCTTTGAAACACTTTTTCTTACAATATTTAGTTCTTACACTTACCTTGTCGGCCCATAAATTTGGTGCTTGCACCAACGTTTCTTGTTTCTATTTATACTCGCTCGTAGGAGATTTACGGAGACAGCTGAACGTCTAGTTGCGCGACAATCGATATATCCTATTCTCCGGAAAAGGCCGAGTGATATTCCGATTCGAGTGTAGAGGTGGAGGCACTTTATGACGTCATAAAGAAACAGTACGTCACGACAGGGAAATGTCATACTATTTCGTACTCACAGGAATTCTACTTTTTTTTTTTAAATATCAATAATAAAAAAGAATGCCTTCCTATAAACAAACTATATGAGAAGACAATTTTTTTTTTATAGATATCTAAAACGTCGAATGCCTATGATTTTGTAGTGTACTACCACTATCGAGTTTATCAATCTATAAATCTGCTTGCCTAATGCTTATTTATTAATTTTCTTTGATCATATTATATTGGTCTCCAATTTCCGATATACGCTCATTTTGATTGATTATACTGTGATCTTGAAATTACCCCCCCCCCCTCCCGCTATTTGTATAGCATAGGAGGACCCAGGAATTTGTGAGGAGGGGGGGGGGGGATTATAGCACTTGATCTTTTCGCAGTCGTGCTTTTACCCCTTTGCTGGTGTACATAACATCTTAGGGAGATCATAAGACAGTCTTTATACAGAAAATGCTTAGTTTATTTCTACGTGTTTCCAAAGTTCTATTCATTCTAACCTCCATCCTCAGACCTCATTTCGCAATGAAGAGAATGAGAGAGAGGTTTCTCCCAACAGGCTGGGGTAAATGGGGGGAAATCCTGCATTCTGAGTATTTTCTGGAACCTCTTTTTCACTTTCAAACTGTCTACTTGTTAAAGAAAACTTTTATGTTGCATATACTTTTTAAGAAATCTTAAATGATATTTGTATCTGACGAAAATATCGTAAATATAATATCAGTGGTCTTATCTATCGTAGAATTAAATGATAAACTGGTGTTGATAAATTTGAATGATGTAAGTATCCACCTTTCATATCATTTTGACTCGAAGACTCGTAAGAATTTAATAACTCTTAAACTTTTTGGTCCGCAAAAACAGGGGGGGGGGGGGGGGGGGGAGGAGGCGATGGTAGTCCGTACCCTCTGTACCCTCCTCCTCTGGATCCGCCCTTGCATAGGCAGGACTAAAGAATTAGAAAGTCGACCGTATGTAAGTATATATTAAACAACGACTTGGCACAAGTTGAAGATGAGAACTATTTCGCTGATATTTTGTGTAACACTGGGACAGGAAATTTGTATGTCTTTGAATCTTGCTGACGGGGGGGGGGGGGGGGTTACAATTTATTTAGGTGCTGGTATAATTGATTCGGCGTTATTTGTGAAAAATATCCCAAATTTGACGATATATTCGACGTCTTTGGTAAAATATCAACAATGCTAGGAATTTTTGACACGTCCACCTGCATTTTTCAGGTAAATTTGACAAAGTTTCATCTCTCTAATTAATTTTTATTTAAGAAATGAAACTTATAATTCTTTGTTTGATGCATGTATCAAATGAAACATTGGACGGAAAACTTCATCAATGCGCGTAGCTGTTAATTTCGTCTAACTATAGCGACAAGGATTTTGCTGACATGATAACTATTTTGAAGATCACTTTTTATTAATTTCACACAATTCAAGTCGTTGATCGACACCCAGTTCTCAATCAATGTCTAACTTCCTGGGAACATCATCATTTTTCTCTCTCTCTCTCTCTCTCTCTCTCTCTCTCTCTCTCTCTCTCTCTCTCTCATATGATTAGAAATATACATTTATGGACAAATATTTAATTATTTATTTGGGGAAAGTTAGCTACATGTTTTAGATTACTCAATGAAAACCTCAAACATATGGCTCTACACGTCTGTAAAGAAAGTAATGAAAACAACACAAGTCTGACGAGATACACGAGGAATTTCGAGAGCTCAAGTCCGCGGGGACGAATCTTTAATTATGACGTCACAATAGAACATATCTTCTCCATTGTTGCGTCACAATCGCCTTCGTAACGTCGTCATTGTGTTCATTGTACTGGCATCTCTGGAACAGAATTCTCCTGATGGGCTGCATTCATTGTTCCAAGATCTCTCTTGAAGTAAGAAATCAGGACACGACAGGAGAGAAGGCAAATCGTCGTGGTGGAGTATGGAGGCTAATTAGGAGATTGCGTAAGAACAGAATTCATCCGACGACGGAGGTTATTGACAATGATTCACCTCAGGAAAATGTAGCCCCATGGCACTATGATATACCAGAGGAAAACCTTACCACATGGCAGAATGATGCACTACATGATAATCTAGGTCATTCCCCGAGTGATCATGTGCTCCATGTAGTCCCACTGCAGATTGATGAAGTTGAGAATAACCTAGGCTTGTGTCAGAGTGATGTACTTCCGGTTACTCTATCGAAGATTGATCTCCAACTTGGTCAGCAACCAGGAGAGGATGCTTCTGCCGACTTGAGCGACGAGGAAGTTGACCACGCCCAGGAAACAGCTTCAGATAGTCTGTGTGAAGCTGGTCCTCTGGAACAGTGCATTGTTAATGGCTACCTTGACGGCATCTTGCCTCCATGCAGCGATGAGGACAATCGTGAGGGAACGGAAAGCCGCCCGGTAGATTCACTGCAACAACACACATCCACACCTAACAAATTACAGTCGATTCTGAAAAGGCCCGGATCAGTCGTACCTGGTAGAAAATCAAAGAAAAGGGTATCATTTTCTGCGTCTACCATGGACGTTAAAACACCAGGCCCAGACAATACCAGTGAAACGCCAGGGAAATTGTTAGTGGAGATCCCGAGCTGTGGATGTGTAGGCTGTCGCACTGGATGTGAAGAAGCTAATCCCTCCAATGGGTCTAATCTAACAATGCCGAAAATTAGGTTAGCTCTACCGCGTCCACCCAGAGTGCAGAAAACTGCTCGGAAGGAGTTTCAGTCCGTCCAAGTACCACCAAATACAGGTCGACAAGAAAGTTCTGCTGCATGTAAAAAACCAATCAGCAAGGTAACTTGTATTAATGAAATATTTCAGATTTTTAATCGAATAACAGAGGGATCCGCGTCTTAGATGTTTTATCTAGTTCTAGTTCGTCAATACAACCTCGCATTGAGTCAAATGCTGTCTTTCGTGTTTCATACCGATTGTTAGACTGTTCTTGGCACACTGATTTTGACTATGGATAACTCCGTTTACCTGATCAGGATGTACGGCTCACGACGGGTTTGACCGGTAGACAGGGGATGCTTACTCCTCCTAGGCACCTGAATCCACCTCTCGTGTGTCCAGGGGTCCGTGTTTGCCCAACTCTCTATTTTGTATTGCTTAAAGGAGTTATGAGATTGATCACTGTTCGTTATCTTCACCTTTTATATGGGAAGACTATTGTAGTAATTACTCTGTCTATCTGTCTGTCTGTCAGCGTTACAACATATCGACATTCGTAACGCAATACCTTCTTGTGTATATCATAAATCACTTATATAATACAAGAAACATTGGTGCAAGCACCAAATTTATGGGCCGACATCAAGGCTTTAGGAACAGTAAGAACTAAAATATTTATTTGCGCGTATCAACTGAAGCAACTTCTCGGAAAGAAAGGTGTTATGAAGACTTCCTGATATCAATTTCATTTGCAGTATAAAGGTCAACAGCAGGTTATACACATTTAAGTTTGCCCGATCGATCGATGTAAAAGCCTCGACTAAAACTAATTTCATAATGGAACAGTATATAGGCTATACACGATGCACGTTTGTCCGATCAGTCGATATACTAAGCCCCAAATAAAATAACGTCTTTGATTTCGTTCTTTTCGGTGATGCAGAAAAAATTCTGTTCTCGACAGTTTCCGTAAAGGTACGTGGTAAAAAAAATCTTGTCAGTATTAAAAGATACAAAGACCTCTAAAGTATGTTTACTATTTGACATATGTATCTTAAGTTGAAATATACCACCGATTTCACAAAAATAATGGTAGGGAGGTGTTAATGTATAAAACATTTGCTTTGCCAAACCGGTTTTCTTGAATCGTGAAATCGTTTTCTACAATACTTCACAAATTGT
The DNA here is from genome assembly GCF_947568905.1 of Ostrea edulis. NCBI lineage: Eukaryota > Metazoa > Mollusca > Bivalvia > Ostreida > Ostreidae > Ostrea > Ostrea edulis. The sequence goes on from NC_079168.1 coordinate 27,946,814, forward strand.
AGAGGCATTTTTCTTCTACTTTTAAAAATTCACCCCCTTCCCTTTCCCCACCCCATATAACACACTTAATACATTCTTACTTCGCAATGAAGTTTACTTATACAATCAAAAAGTAAATAATATGTAATGGATCTTCCTTGTATGAAAATTGTAATAAACATGTCTGCGGTGAATGATTTTATTTGTATTACAGTGCATATGTACCTTATCCCGACTCCTTAAACTAACCTTGATTTATTTATTGAATATCTTATCTTGTATTGCACTCAAACTTCCAAACATAATGTTTGGAAGTTTGTGGTGCATAAGTTTGCATAAGATAAATATCTTTTTAAAAATCTATACGTAAAAATTAAATCACTATGATAGGATTTTTTTTCAACATTTTTCATAAACTTTACTTTCATGTTAGTCAATAATGAGTGTGGCGCTAGCTTGCACCATTTTACTAAACACACCGAACATCTGCTTTCACAATTTTCTTGAGTTTGGGAGAAAAAATACTCTATTACGCCATGTCTACCTTTTTATTGCAACAGACAAAAATTATTCTTGGTATGATATACAAAACTGATTTACCAGTGTATGTGATCCACGTACTATCGCGAGATTCATCAAATACGTATAAGTCTATATATAACGATGACGTCACAATACAAAATCTGATTTATTTTTTAAACAGCAAGAAACAGAATATACTATAAAATAGCGTTGAATTACCCAAACATTCTCGAGAAGAAATTTAAGGTTTGAGCGCAAAAAAAAGACCATTTCTGTTTAAAACAAGAGATGCAAGGTGAAGATAACGAACAGTGATCAATCTCATAACTCCTACAAGCAATACAAAATAGATAGTTAGGCAAATACGGACCCCTGGACACACCAGAGGTGGGATCAGGTGCCTAGGAGGAGTAAGCATCCCCTGTTGACCGGTCACACCCGCCGTGAGCCCCATATCCTGATCAGGTAAACGGAGTTATCCGCAGTCAAAATCAGTGTGCCAAGAACGGCTTAACAATCGGTATGAAACACGTCAGACAGCATTTGACCCAATGCGAGGTTGTATTGACGAACTAGATCGTTATAACGACCATAGAATTTGCGAAATGCTGACTTCAATCGAGACTGTTGAAATCCCTGTACCATCAACTTGTTTGTCAGTAGCTTACCTCGATTTAAAAACTGACTATACCCAGAACAAGCTCTTGCATATCGAATCAGTTGAGATATATAAACACCATATGCAGGTGATAATGGAATATTGCTACATAAATGTGGGAAGTTGACGATGGAGAAGCTGAAATCATCCCGTTTGTCATACAGTTGAGTTGTTAGTTGAAAAATACATAAGGTAAAAAGAAAAAACCTTTAAGCTATTTGATTTTTAAAATATGGTAGATATATAATGTGTATGCCATACCAAGGATTACCCATAAAAGCCACATGGCTTATTTCTACGAAAGGCAGGGTCGAAAATTAATATTCATTTAACTGGCGGCCGCCACTTATTATCTGACGGTCGCGATATAAATTAACTGGTGACCGCCACTCATTTTATCTGGCGGCCGCCATTTAAGATGTGGCGGCCGCCACTTAATTTATACAAGGCGGCCGTCATGCGGAAGGCCGGGATTCGAAAACTTACTACAAACTGAAATTGACATTATTTCCCCGAAAATACCGCTATGTAGTGTGTATAAGGACAAGATTGCCGTTTTCTTTAAAAAAAAAAAAATGCTGCACTGTATACAAATTCTAGTGCATGCTTTTTTTGAGAATCTGCATTATTTCCACAAAGATTTCTCGTGAACTTAAATGTGATTGTACTCATCCACAATTTACAGGCCCTAAATCAAATATTAAATATATTCGACAAAATACGGTAAATGTGACTATCTATATCTGACTGTAGAATAGTATAAAAGCGAAAACATAACAAAGTGAACGTGCGTCCCTCGTCTCACCCCAGTAGACTCCTGCAGAAATAGTTACATGGTTTAGGCTCTGACACACTTTCGAAGGGGCCTCGACGGGGAGTATTGATCGGTCGTGATAGACCAATACAATTTATAAATAATGACTATGCTTTTCCGAAGTGAGATATTACTTTCTTTACTATAAAATATTTACTTACACGTTATTTGTTTCATATTTACGAATCTATTTTTGTAGTTGATATATTTATACACACGTACGTCGCATGTACAATCGCCTGTGACACTTATTGACATAATTTGCTTACATCATGTATTCATTCGCACTATGTTTAGTTTCTTTAAACGAATTGAGGGGACTCATTTAAGACACATTGTTATAAGAATGTCAACATACATGGATGATATGCCTTCAAAACCTAATGAAGCTGTTCAAAAAAGCAAATGAAATTTTTTTGAAGATCTTTGTGTGCGGGATTTATTTGCTGTCGGTGTAAGAATAAACAGAAAGTTTGTGAGCCGCGATAAATGACAGCAAGGAGCATCTCGCTTTGCGAGCCGACTCAAAAAAAAAAAAAGGGGGGGAAAGAGAACATTGTCAAAAAAGTGAAGGGTCAGCACCATAGTTCTACGTGTTCAGTTCAGTTTATCAGCATAAAACCATACGGTTTACAGGAATGTACAAATGAAGATTTGCTCGGTCGCAAATCTGTCGACATTTGATATCGTGAACATTTATATAGAGTTGTAAATTAACAACACAATCGAAAAACAATTATGCTCTAAATATATTACTTACATATTACTAAGTATTGGAGAGGGAGATTAAAGGAACTTGTAAGTTGTCAGAACTTGTTACCAATCCTTTTGATTTCATCAATAAAATATGTTCAAAACAAAGGGATTGCATCCCTTTGATTTTGAGAGAGAGAGAGAGAGAGAGAGAGAGAGAGAGAAGTTGAATATGAATTAAGTGGCGGCCGCCAGTTAATTTATGTGGCGGACGCCAGATAAATTAACTGGCGGTCGCCTGATAATAAGTGGCGGCCGCCAGTTAAATTAAGTGGCGGCGCCACATAAACTAAGAGGCGACCGCCAGATAAATTAAGTGTCGACCGCCAGATATATTAAGTTAAAATGAATATTAATTCTATACTCTGACACCTATCGGCTTCATTATATTTCCAATGGTGTCTTATGAACATTGATTGAATAAATATTGTTTAACGTGCAATGCCTGCTGTGACACGAGGTATCGACTTTTGCGGTCTCATCCTAAGGACCACCCCATTTAGACGCCTCTTAATATTTTCTCTTCGTTGCCTACCGTTTTTCCCTCTCTTGTAAGATTGTTAACTCGTACGTAAATTAGATCCCCAGCTAATTATCTCCCCCGTGTTGAAGAAAATTTTAACCAATGAAATAATTCAGAATTTTCACTTCATATATTTTCTACCAATCACAAAGTAGAGGAGGAAGTACATTGTCCAAAGACTGTAAAATACTTCAACTATATATATATATATATATATATATATATATATATATATATATATAATGCAGTTTATGGAGTGTTTTGCAAAAATGCAACAAAATTGTATATGTGGGAGAAACTGGGGTAACTTTATACCAAAGGCATGTTTTGAATTTGTCATTTATTAGACGAGAAACTGATGATCCTGTTGCTATTCATTTCTATACGGATTCTCATAGTATTGACGATTATTCTATAATAGGAATTGAAAAAACTTTACAAAGATGACATTTATCGTCGCTTTAGAGAAAATTTCGGAAAGAAAAAAATTGAATACATGTACTAATGTACCGCACGGAATAAACAAAAGGGAACATTTTTGTCTTTAAAAATTACTGTCTTGTATGCAAAGAACGTGTTATGATAACTGATTATAACAATATTGATGTATTTACGATTAACTACTTACAGTAATATTTCTTGTTTGTATTCACTTAGGCCAGAAGTTGACTGCTTTGTGAACAAACATTTCTGAATTCTGTTACATTATTTACCAAATATTTAATTGCACGCATAGTCATATTTTAGGATGTGTCCACGAGGTCGGGTGAGTATTGTTCATTCTATTAATAGACTCTTACCTTTCTCAAATGGTTTTCGCGCAATATCAACTTTGACGTTGCTTTTCAATTTTATAATACTTACTGTGACGTCATAGTACTTTCGTGTATGTAGTATTGCGTTACATTGCTATGAGAGATAAAAACGACTTTAGAAGACCGTTAACACGGTCGAAATATTTGTTTAGAGGTTTTTTTAACCGAGTTGCAACGAAGTTGAACTCGGCTATTGGTTTGGTGATGCGGGCGGGCGGTTGGGCGTCAACAATTGATTTCCGGATGATAACTCGAAAAGTTTACAATCTAATCAAATGAAACTTTGATATATTGTTGGGTACCAGGTAAGAAAGACCCCTATTAATTTTGGAGAAAAATGCTCAAAGGTCAAGGTTACAGTGACCGAAAATAGAATGAAAATTTCAGAAAAATTTGGTTTCCGGATGATAACTCAGAAAATTTAAATCCGAATCAAATGAAACTTACATGTGTTGTTGGGTACCAAGTTAGAAAGACCCCTATTAATTTTGGAGAAAAATGCTCAAAGGTCAAGGTCACAGTGACCGAGTATAGAATGAAAATTTCAGAAATATTTGGTTTCCGGATGATAACTCAGAAAGTTTAAATCCGAATCAAATGATACTTAACGATACTGTTTTGTACCAGGTAAGAAAGACCCCTATTGATTTTGGAGAAAATAGGTCAAAGGTCAAGGTCACAGTGACCGAAAATAGATTTAAAATTCCAAAAAATTTTGGTTTCAGGAGGATAACTCGAAAAAGTTTAATTTGAATCAAATGAAACTTGGATATATTGTTGGATACCAGCAAAACAAGGCCCCTGTTGATTTAGGAGAAAAATGATCAAAGGTCAAGGTCACAGTGACCGAAAATAGATTTAAAACTTGAGATAAATATGGTTTCTGGACAGTAACTCGAAAAGTTTAAAACTGAAATTATTTCTTCACAATTATAAATATGCCACATCATTCCTGACTTTACAATGTATCCCATGCAACTCCGCTCATGCACCCCTGGGTGCATATATTGATATTTTATATTTTACTTCGAAAACAGAGTTTAAAATATATATATATATATATATATATATATACAGGTTCGGCCTGTAATATAAAGCACAAACCAACAATTATAACACCCAACCTTACGTTTGCCCCTAGGATCTAAACGATACATGTGAAAATCAATTAATTAATATATAAAGCACTAAATAATCACAACTAGGTACTGAAAATTTTCGCCCCAGCCCGGGGTCGAACCAGCAACGTACGGCACCCACCGCCTAGCAAGATTGTCAAACCAGTGCGTAAGTCCACTCGGCCACAACGACTTCCCTATAAAAGGAAGCTTTGTTATGCTCCTAAAGCGCTACTTATACACACTGATGCAATCCCACACAGTTTATTGCATCAGTGTGTATAAGTAGCGCCTAAGTAAACTGGGAAACTGTCTCACTTACCGACGCGAGCGAGATTCGAACCCGCGCCGACCAGAGGTGAAGGTAAAAGTCACCACTTATCAATGTTAGGTTATGGTGTAGTTTTAAAAGGAAACGTGAAGAAAATTGATTAATGCATGGTTTTGATACTGAACTCATATGTTTTATGTAGGGCTGAAACGATTCACCGAAATATCGATACTGTTCAATATACATGTAAACCTCGATTCAATGTTCGATTCATTGCCTCGATTTTCCTTTCGATACGTTTATTACAAACTGGTTCCGTAAAATACATCAGGTTCGGCCTGTAATGATTATTTTTACCTGCAAGAGAAACGAAATAGCGTCAAATAACATTCAGACTGTTGTTTACTTTGAGTCTTATGAAAATAATAATAAACTTCATCAGAGCCAACATGCATCTTACCATTTGGCAATGTGGAAACATTTTGCTTTTAAAATTATGAATGTGAATCTTGGTAATTAAACTTTTCTTCAATGTTATGATTGGTTTCTTCTGTAAATTGTATCGTATTGAAAGTATTGAATCGTGGCATAAGTATTGCAATATGTATCGTATCGTGAAGAGGACGTATCGTTTCAGCCCTAGTTTTATGTGCTTGTCTTCTAGGCTAGTTGTTCACGCGAATGGGAACCTACCTATAGTTTCAAAATACCCACATTTAACCCCCATTGGAATTGTCCACATGACTGGGTAAACAAAAGGAGGAAGAAAGCCCTGGAGAAGATCAAAAGCCTCGGAGAGCCAACACTGGTAGAAAAATATGCCAAATTGCATTCAAACAAAGGATTTCTACTGGGTGATTGACAGTCTCCGGAAGATCAACGAGTCCGCCACTCCACCGTAATAATCGAGGAACCACGGACTCCACCCATTCCCAGTGAGCAGGGATTCTCTCCACCACCACGTGCCACGATCATTATAATGGACTCCAATTTATAATTTATATTTGCTAATTTTGATATCAATTGTAACTTGTGAATGAAAATACTATTTCTATGCAAGAGGTGGTGTAAATTACACTACAATAAAGTAAAGTGCAAAAAAGGTGTGAAACTTTATTCTTGACAAAGGTTTATAACATACAGATGCTTGGTTTCACCATTCAATTTAAGCACAGGCACTCGACGTTTTAAATATATATAATGATAAAAAAAAAAATTGTCTTCCTGTAAACAAACTATTCACGCCGCCATCTTGGATTTCTTCTTAACCAGCTGCATCGCTTGCAATTGTTGGGGAAAAGTTCTATTGAACATGATAATTACACCCCTACCGTCTATCAGCAACTCTGATTCGGTTTTATCTCTCGCATTATTAAGAATTTTATGTGCACGGCAACAATGATTTCATTCAACAAAACATACCCTGTATACAATTATTTTCTCTCAAATGATCTTTTTTTTTTTTTTTTTTTTACAAATACCAAGCTGGTTTTGTACCTGGTCATTCAACTGTTTATCAGCTTATTGAAACATATGATCATATAGCAAACTCCATAGATGAGGGCAAATGTTGCTGTATGGTGTTTTTTGAATTGTCAAAGGCCTTAGATCGTGTATGGCACAAGGGACTTCCTTTTTAAGCTACATACTTATGGGGTGAGTGGTAACTTATTACAATGGTTTCAAAGCTATTTAAATTTCAGAACTCAAAGGATATTGCATAGAAATGTAAAGTCTAATTTCAAACCTTTACATGTTGCATTTATGTTGCTGAAATATGTCAAGTTTATGTAGGCTTTACGCTGATGATAATTCTTTGCAGAACTGTTCTACCAATATCTATGATATCCAATGCGTGCTGAATAATGATTTACTTCGGCTTGATCGATGGTCTAAACAATGGCTGTTAAATTTTAATCCTTCGAAAACAAAAGCCGTCTTCTTTTGTACAAAGAAAAATACATTTCCCTTGTCTACATTTTCAAAATTGCAATTTAGATTTTGTGTCAACACATACACACCTAGGTATCACTTTTCCACATGGTCAGCTTACATTGATTCGCTGTTAGCCAATGCTTATAAAAAAACTTAAAAACTAGCTAAGACTTTAAGACTACTTAAAAAGTTACAGTTCAAGGTCAGTTCGAAACTTTAGCTATTTTATATACTACTTTCATTAGACCTCCTCTAGAATATGCCTCTGAAGTATGGGTAGGTGGGTGTTCAAATCAAGATTCTGAGAAACTACAGTTAGCAGCAGTAATTCAATTTCAATTCAATTTATTTCGCTCAAACCATGTTAAACGGTACATGGGGTACAATAAATATACATGTAATGCAATGTACATGCAAGAAAAATCGTCAGAGGTTCATATATGGAATAATACAGCTTTCTTAGATACCAGAGGGAAACATGAAATACAATGTATGTATAAATAAATATAATAGTAATACGTTTAAGGGGTAGCAGAAGAACAATTACGAAGAATAACAAACAATCTCAAAAATAACACAGAGATTTCTTAATATTTTCATATCTTGAGTTGACAATAGATTAGAAAACTTCAAAACATTTGGTCTTTCATAAAAGAATGTGTCTATGTATTTTTTCCTTAATTGTGAAAAAGTTGGACACTGTAAAATAAAATGGAATTCATCTCCTATTGCTCCTTTATTACAAAATGTACATAGTCGTTCATTCAGGGGAACACCATGCCATCTTCCTGTCTCTATGGGTAATCGGTGATTTGAAGTGCGAAATTTCATAAATAATTTTCTTAATTTTACAGGCAGAGTAGTACATATTTCTCTAAACCAAAACAATGTTTGAAAAGTTTATAAACCTGGCCATTAGAAGAGTCATCAATATCAGAAGACCACTTCTGAATAAATTGATCTTTCAAAGTGAGGTTAACTGTTGTAGACAACCATTTATGCAATTACCTTGCTCATTCCAAATATTTGAAAGTCCACACATGTTTAAAAATTTTTGAACACAGTCAATCCAAGGGTTTTTATATCCAACTTTTTCATATTGGGTACAAAAATATCTATAAACAATATTAACAATTTTATTTTCTGAGAGTAGCAATTTTGCCCAGTATGTAATCATTCTTGAATAAACCTTGATATACATCGGAAAACGTCCAGATTTTCCGTATATCACATAACTAGGAATTGAGCTTTTCAAAAATTTTAAATGTACACGTACAATTATATCAAGATTTTCATAACCCCAAATTTCACATCCTTAAAGTAAAGCAGGTACACCCACTTTATCAAATAGATCAAGTTGACATACTACAGATAAATTAAATTGTCTAGTTTTTCGTATCACACAATACATAGCTTTTTGTGCTTGTTCACATAAGTGCTTTTTGGCTTTACAAAATGTTCCGCTCCTTGTTAGTATAATCCCTAAATATTTAAATTCTTTTACATTTTCTATACTATTTTTGTTATAATAAAACTCCTTCTTTAGCAGTGGACCTTTGGAAAAAATCAATATTTTTGTTTTATCCACATTTACATTAAGTTTCCATTGTTTACAATAAATATCAAAAGCATTCAGAGCATTTTGTAAACCCTCAGCAGAGGCCATTAAAACAGTGTCATCAGTGTCAAAATAAAATCAACATTTTCACATATACCATTAATTCATCTTCAATTGCACTCTCTATTCTCTGTAGCCCAACTATGTCTATTCCTAATAAAAAAAAATCTAGGTCATCAATTTTAAGGAAAATAAAAATGGAGATAAATTTTCTCCTTGTCTTACACCGATATTACATTCGAAGTACTCTGAAAAAGTGCCATTTATCTTTACTAAAGATTTAATACCAATATACATATTTCGGATATAGTTAAAACACTTTCCATGTATTCCATTCTTTATCATCTTACTCCAAAGGCCATTTCTCCAAACAGTGTCGAAAGCCTGCTTAAAGTCGATAAAAGCACAAAAAAGTGTCTTTTTTCTTTTCAATAAAAAATCTGAAAGAAATTGCAGAGCCAAAATGTGGTCTAATGTTGAGTAATTTTTCTGAAACCTGCTTGATTTTCTTTTATGAGACCTACTTCTTCAGCATATACCTCCAGTCGATTGCCTAAAATACAGATAAAAACTTTGCCTAAGCAACTAAGTAAAGATATTGGGCGATAATTTTCAGGCTGAGTTGGGTCACCCTTGTTTTTATAAATTAGTTTCACAACACCGATTAACCATTCATCTAGTACAAACCCATTGTGAAAAATTATATTAAAACACTTTTTATACACTGGTAGAAATAATGACAACGTATTAGAAATATGCTCATTCACAATGAGATCGTATCCTGCGGCTTTACCGTTTTTAAGTTTTCCAACAGCCGCTGTTATTTCGTCCTCGCTGATTTCACAATTTAAAATGGTGTCGTCCATGCAATTAAGAGAATCAACATCAATAACATTATCATGTACATTACTGTCGGTATCTTCATTTATAATTTTCAAAATATCATACATATCATCAATATCTACAGCACATTTTTTATCATGGCTCGATGCATTCAAAATTTTCCAATAATCTCTAGGGTTTTTAGAACGTAAATTAGACAAATTTTGTGATAATTTCTTTCTATGGTCCTTAATACAGTAAAGGTATAAGCTCAATGAGAATCCCAAGTTAGGCACTTAAAAGTTACATGTACAAAAGTAATTTTCAAACGGTAATGTTCAAACCTTCTGTTATACGCAGCTAAGCTTGACTGGTCCCTTAACAAAGAGATTACGGAATAGGTAGAACCAGTCTAATATTGACAAGTCTAGCTTTTGAAAAAATCTTAGGGAGTCAGCCAGAGAAATCTCCATAATCATATCACCTATATATTAAATGCTGTAAACTCATATACGGACTATATATCTATTTGGTATCGTCATCTTCCGAACGGGGAACTTTGGTGAACCAGTAAACCATGCAATTTCAAGAAATAAGAAGCTTCCTGACTGCATACTTCTAGAAGCACGTCTGCGTTTCATGAAAAGTTTGCTGGAGTAAAGCGTTGCAATTCATACCCTCATGTATTTTCAAAAATGAAGTTTATATATACATATATATATATTTATAAAGTAAGATATCCTACCTTTCAGAGAGAATTGGGTTCTTGCGCCTATGATTCACGTGAACACATTCACTAATCCATTCATGTATTTAAAAATATAACAACAAGGTACATCTACATATAGAACTGAGCAGGAACACCATGTCTTCCACCCGAGGAGATCAGATTCAGATTCTTTATTTCCGTGAGCCCCAGGATCATTGGATATCATATACATAAATATAATTATACAAACAAACAACCAAGGAGATAACCGCGTGTAAAGCCGTATTTATTTTATTTTCAGATTTTACTCTAAATTTGAATACCGAATCAGAAAGAGCACACCATAACTCATTTAATGACTTAGTTTATTTTAGAGATTAGTATAGAAAAGATAAACAACAAGTCCCACGGTACTGTTTCTCATGAAATTCATAAAGTATCTAGGCCTATCACTTATCAAGGAGAGGAACTGAGATTCGCGCCCCCCTTAATGCTCTTACCTACATTTTAAGAACATATGATACCCAAAATGTATTATACAATTTTGTAAAACTATTTGTAAATGTTTTGATATTGCTAAAACCCCATTCTTGCTACATAGTTTTCCAATGAAAGCATCTTTATTTTCTCATTATTCATAAAAAAATCATTCTATACTTGAAAATTCACATTACCCCAAAATTTAAATCCTTTACATTTTTTATATATATACATTTCGAGTATCAATGAGCGTATTACATTGCTGTTTGATCAAATAAAAGAAAATCCTACTAAGTTTGAAAAACAAACAATGTGCATCAATTCATGAAACAGAGGATAGCAGCCCAGATAGTCAAATAATCATCACGCACATCCGTACTTATCGTCAAGATTTTCCCTATATATATTCGCATGTAAAACTTTGATCCTTATTGTGGGCCCCAACCTACCCCTAGGGGCCGTGATGTTAACAAACTAGGATCTGCATTGTGTCAGGAAGCGGTCATGTAAATTCCAACTTTTCTAGACCAATGGTTCTTGAGAAGATTTCCCTATATATTCGCATGTAAAAATTGGATCCCCTAATGTGACCCCAACCTACCTCCAGGGGCCATGGTTTTTACCAACATGAATCTGCGCTGTGTCGGGAAGCTTTCATGTATATTTCAACTCTTCTGGTCCAGTGGTTCTTGAGAAGATTTTTAAAAGACCCCATCCTGTTTTGCATTTTTGTGATCATCTCTCCTTTGAAGGGGGCATGGCCCTTCATTTGAACGAACTTGAAAGCCCTTCACCCAAGGATGCCTTTTGCCAAGTTTGGTTGAAGTTGACCCAGTGCATCTTCACAAGTCAAGGCTCATTGATTCGTTACCTCGCATGAATCAATAACCCTTGACTTGTGAAGATGGGCCCACTGGTTTTGGACAAGTTGAAAATGTGTAAACTTAACAGACAGACGGATAGACGGACAACGGGTGATCAGAAAAGCTCACTTGATCTTTCAGCTCAGGGAAGCTAAAAAGAAAAACTGATGAAAGATAACATACTGATTTAAAGAACTGTGTGCCAGTCAAGTTTTCCAATAATCTGTATGCGCCCTTAATGACAGAAACTACATTTACCGAAATCGAGCAATCCTAACGCTAGCAAGAAAGCTTAACATTTGATCATCAAGTAGAAGAGTTACTCGAGTTATTCGATATTCGTACATTTTTTCCAGTTTTCTTTTTAATTATTTGAAGTCACAACCCTGCAACTCCATATGTGACTGTAACATATTTAATGTGACGAATGAACATGTATTTCTTAACGGTAGATAAAATTGATTGAATCTCTCTTTAGATAATTTATAGCTGCAATTAAAAAAAAATTAAAAATCATAAAGCAGCATTTTCTTTCACCAACCATTACTGTTTTATAAAGATGTACATGTAGATGAGTGCACATACTGAGTACATGGATATGATATTTTTATTTTAAATTTTCTGTTTAGTCAGTGTTCGTAATTTTCGATCGGAATCGCATCAGTCTATCAGTTCAAAGGAGTGCGTGTCATTCAGCCTGGCATTGGTTTCTGAATTGCCGCCAAACATGTAAAGTCTTCTGTCAAAATCGGAAAACGCTGCAGAAAACCACCCCCGGGGTTCAGGAACGTCACCCTTGGCAGTAACTCTTATCCAGTCCTGTGGGTTAGTTGTATCAAGGATAAAAGCACCATTGGAAAAATTCCCCGCGCCCTCGTGACCTTGGTCGGATGGATCAACCTCCCCACATACAACAATTATTTTGGTTCCCATGGAAACCACACCGAACACACTCCTAGGTGGCAGAGGTGTAAGAAAGGTTAAAGTCCGCCATGTCTTTGTTGTGGTGTCAAAAGCATGCACATCGTTCATTTCTCTGCCCGCAAATCCTGCCACAACATAGATAGTTTTTTCAACAACAACGAGGCCTGGGCCGCCACGCCCTTCGATGACGTCATAAGATGGCTGTTTTTCCCAATGATTAGTGGCAACATCGAAAGAGTGCAAATCATTCATTCTACCTTTATCCGAACATCCGCCGAAGACAAACAACGAGCTACCCAGGGCCGTCATGGCGTGATAGCTCCTGGCTAGTGGAACATCTCCCGTTGTTGTTAATTTACTCCACTGTTTGGTCTGGGTGTTAAATGAATACATGTCGTTTGTGCTTCCTTCTCCCATAGTGATTCCTGACCGACCCCCGAACACGTACATGCTGTCACCAATAGCAGCCACGGAGGCAGCGTTGATTGGACTGGGTTCTTTCTCTGGATTTTTTGGCTCACACACGCCCCATTCCTGCGTTTCTAAGTTAAGGGCGTGCACGGTACTGCCGATGGGGACACGCGGCGAGTTTTCGCCTCCGAAGACATAAGCGTGTTTGCCGATGATAACGAAACCATGACTACTTCTTCCTATGGGGAGGGTACCCTTTGTAGACAAACGACGCCACATCGCCTGAAACAAAAATATAACGATAATTCTTTTAAGTAAGTCATGCATCTCTTATAACCCAAACCGCTTTCCATAACACAACAAAAAAGCGAAAGTTTCCAAATGAATTTTAAAAACATTGATTCTATAACTATAACAAGTAAATATGTTTATATTATTAAGAACGTTTCCCTGTCTGCAGTAGACTACTGCTTACAGACACCTGAACAGACCACCAAGACCATTCAGACGTGCACCATCAGTAACTTGAATAAGCACTATACTTGTCGACAAACACGTCGACGATATCAATAATCAGATAGACATTTCAAAACATCATATATATATCCTGAGAGACTAGTTGGAACTACCTGCATATCCTTTGATGTACTTCCGTGACACAATATAGGACGATCAACAAAGCATGACAACAGATAAATATTGCGCGGTGACTGGTTTTGAAAAATATAATCTGATGCCTGATATGGAGGAATGTTAGCGCTATAATTATAGACTGTGTACATGATTCTTTATTTTACATTTCTAATTCAATAATTTTATTGAAGTTTATAATTCTAGTACTAATTTTTAATTTGCAACTCTTTTTGTAATAGTTAATGATTTCAATGCTTTAAAATTTCCATTAAAAAACCCAACAACATTGATTTCACTAACTGGGGCACCAAGGGGTATTTGTTCCCTGTAATGCATACAACAGCAGTTCTGAGAGATTGTCAGCCGCCCAAACTCGACATATACATTTTATATATGAATATAAATATTTGTAATAGTTTCGGTGTAATTTTTACTTTTTTCTGAATTTCGACCCCGATGTAAATTATTCACAACCTCTTTCGGCCAATAACTTTAATGACAATGTCTGTTGTCCCAGTTACTATAGAAGCAAGAAGTTTGCCGTGCCAGCTACACTTCTGCTTTCATCCTTCGTATACTGGAAGGGGCCTCCGTGGCGTTGTGATTAGAGCATTGCGCTCATAATCACACGGTCTCTCACCTCTGCTCGGCGCGGGTTCGAGTCCCGCTCGCGCCGGTAAGTGAGAAAATTTCCCAGTTAACTTGCGAAAGGTCGGTGGTCTCTTCCCAGAACATCTGGGTTCTCTCTTCGACCAATAAAAACTGGGCACTAACTGAAAAATTGTTGAGTGTGGCGGGAAACATCAATCATCATCATCCTACACTGGAATCACGTTTTGTTCGCCTGTTTTGTCCCTATACATTTTGTCCCTTTTACATGTACACTTAGTAGATTGTAATAGAGGACGAAGCACTCTCACGGTCCAAAGAGAAGAGCTCCCCCTCTAGGTAACACGTATATGTTTAAAAGAAAAATATAGAAAACAATGAAAAATTAAACCACACCGATGGGAATTGAAATCTTTGTCAAAATGGCGTTTGTTCGAATGCAAGAGCGAGGATATGTATTTCTCCATTTTGAATCTCGTGTACCCAAGTTCTCGTCATTCTGAGATGTTACACACTGAATAGGCGGATCAAATAGTTGCAAGATGTTAAATGATGTTTTGACAGCTATCCGTACACATCCGCATAACTTCAGAATTTCCTGATTCTACGTGCCTGTTATGGATAAATCTATTTATTAAAGTGTACACTGGCTGCACTCGCCGTAACAGCAACACTGTAAACATATTAGTTTATAGGCTACTCATTGTAAAACTGGTAATAGATTTGTAAAGTGTTGTTAATCTCATTTTCATCTCTATTGAGTTCATTTTCAAGTCTCTAATCATAGCACTTGTCGTTATAAGTCGTTTCGAAATCGCCACTATGAAATAATATAAAACAAACACAATGCGAAGTACGGACTATACGAGCGCCAGACCTGCTACATTATTTGGTCGACCATGATCAGGATAGGAAGTATTTTATGTAGTTACGTCCGTTTCCTACCAAACGGCTTTCCATAACACAACAGAAAGTGAAAATTTCCAAACTTTTAGATGCGAATTCCTTTTTAAAACATTGATCCTATAGCATGTAAATAGGTCTACATTTATCAACAATGTTCCCATGTCTGATGCTCATATGCATTTGAACAAACCACCCGGATCCTCCGGGGCCGGGATATGGACGTGCATGCCGTCGGTTTATAGCACTGTGCACATTTGTCGACAAGCAAATCTACAATTTCAATACTAAAATCGACTTTTCAAAAAATTATTTATGTCTAAAGAGACTAGTTGGAACTACCTGCATAGCCTTTGATGTACTTCCGTGACACAATTTTGGACGATCAACAAAGCATGACAACAGATAAATATTGCACAGTGACTGGCTTTGAAAAATATAATCCGATGTCTGATATGGAGGGATGTTAGCGCTATAATTATAATATGAGTATATAATTCTTTATTTTGAAAAGGCGAAGATAACGAACAGTGATCAATCTCATGATTCCCACGAAGAATACAAAATTAAGAGAAGGGCAAACACGAACCCCTGGCCACACAAGAGGAGGGATTAGGAGTATTGAGGAGTAAGCATCCCATGTCGATCGGTCACAACCGCCATGAACCCTATTATCTTACTCAGGTAAACGGAGTAATCCGTAATCAAAATCAGTATGAAACGAATGGCCGAACAATTGCTTTGAAACATGTAAGAATCATTTCACCCAATGACAGGTTGTACATGTATTTGTAAATTAGATCGTTTTAAGGACCAAATTTTGCAAAATGCTGACTTTAAATGAGACTGTTGAAACCTCTGTACCTCGATTTTAAAATTGATCATACGTAGAACATGCTTTAGCGTATAGAATTATGCAATTGAGAGGCAAAAATAGGTGACAGTGGGATATTGCTACATTAATATGGAAATTCGACGATTAAGAAGCTGAAGTCATGTAGTTGAATTATGGGTTCGCCTATAATATCTTTGTTCAATAAGATATCCAAGTATGAATCAGATGTGGAAGACTCTGTGGTGTCTTTTATTTCAAGTTCACTGGGAAATATCGAATCGACATATGAATGAAAATGAGTATTGTTAGTTAATAAATATGTCGTCTCTATATCTAAATGTCGAGTTGAAGACCACAACAAAAGATGTTTTTCTTCTCGTGGAGAATCTTTTGAATAAACAAATACACATGTATAAAATCAGGTCAGCTATAAAAAAGGAATACAATTTGTGCCCATGGGAATTCCAACAACTACAAAGACATTGTAAGCGACTATCGCATACAGAGAGAGAACACTTAAAGACAGTATCACGTCCAACGATTAGTTTGAATTTAAATATATTATTTTCTAGAATTTTCTAGATCATCTAGAAGTAAATAGCCCAGGTCTACAGTGGACGGGGATTATAAAGCGTAAACTGCACCAAGTTACATGGTACCGTATAACATAGGTCAAAATTAGCTTCATTCCTTAATTAAATGCGCAGTTTTAATACGTTACATGTACATGAATATACCTGTTATTATAGTTTCAAATAACTTAAAATTGATATACTTGACCAAACCACCCATATTTCCATCGATTTTTCACTAGAAAACGATATTTACCCCCCAAATTCCTTTTCCCCTACATATATTTGTTGTAAAGATTTCAAGTACTGTAATTGTACAAATCCATTCTAGCTGTAATTCGAGTTTTAAATAATTTGATACCGGTACTCATTGATTTGATATAATTATCACTTTTTTCCAGTTTTCTGCATCCAAAATTTAATTTTACTTAGATTATAATTTTGCATAGTTTTACAGTATAATATCTTACTTGTACCAATAGATACCTTCATTTTAAGTGGTAATTAGCTTTGTAGCAATTAGTTTAAGGCTTGCCTTAAATTTTGACAGATCGATTAGGCTCAATATGGTAGGCTCGGTTTCGAATGGTCCGTTTTATCTTACCTCCGTTACATTTGATGCCGAATTAAGAAAAATACCTGTCAGTGGAAAAATGTCCTACATGGTCGGGTTGATGTCTTAACAGTGCAGACATTTAAGAAAGGGAGAATGTGGCTGTCAGACGCCGTCTCAGGAATCAGATTTTGACTACGGATTGCTCCGTTTACCTGATCAAGATATAGGGTTCACAGCGGGTGTGACCGGTTGACAGGGGATGCTTACTCCTCCTAGGCACCTGATCCCACCTCTGGTGTGTCCAACTCTATATTTTGTATTGCTTATGGGATTTACGAGATTGATCATTGTTCGTTATCTTCACTTTTCATATTGATAATAGATAAGACGTCGAGTTAAACACCAGGGATTTTTTCTTGTAATGTAGAAATTTTTGAATAAAAACAGGTCAGACGATAAAGCAGCTCAATTCTTGCCCATGGGAATTCCAACAGACTGTTGGAAGACCTGATCAGAAATTCTGCGAAGATATTGTCAATGAGGAACTCCAGCATCTTTTTAATATTAAGGTAGCTCACAACATTAAAACTTATAAACTACGTCACAAGATGGCGATTTAAATGTTTGTGAAATTATTTGTATCGATCGATTTCTTCGTCTATTATCGTAGCTCAGTGGTAAAAGCATTGGGCTGGTGAACCGCAGATCTCGAGTTAAAATCTGCCAGTCTTTAGTTCATGTGTTGAAATAATATTGTTGAAAATCATGTTTTTATCCAAATTTGCAGATTTTCTGCCACTTTGGCATATATACTTATTATATATCATCATATCTTTTATGATTAAATCAATTCGTACTGATTTGAGAAATTATTTCAGGGTGTAGTGAGCCACCTTAATTTCAGAGTACTTGTGCGTGGAATCAGAAAGGTGTTTAAAAAAGCAATTTTTTGAATGATTGGTTACTAGATAGAATATTTCCATTTTTGTTGAAGAAGCAACTTTGATATCAAAAGTCCAGTCTTTAATTTAGAATAAGGAATGGTAGTGCAAAGGGTTGATAAGACATACATCTTTATGTTAATTTGAGAACATTTTTGGAATCCACACTTGATTTGCACCACGTCTGACATTTTGTTGTAAATGTTGAACACCTATTGTGCTGACGTTATTCACTTTGTCCACATTATTGTATATTAGACATCAGAAGAAGAAAAAAATGAATGCTATTCCTGCAAAACAATAAACATGCAATTTCAAATCTGACTGTCTGATATTCAAATGGCTACAACTTTCTTTTTTTTTTAAATTATTTCAAATTTAAAATGTAGTTAAGAGACAAATTTCGTTTTCAAAAATGCAGGAGAATATATGAACTGCAACACTTCACGTTGGCTTAAGCGTGTCAGTGCTTTATGAAAAGAAACATTTATTTCTTATATTTGCATTCTACTTTCATTTGTCAGAATTTCCAGCCATTACCATTCTCATACTATATTCATACGTGCATTGTTTACAACTGTAACATACTCATGAGAAATTGGCATTACAACACGATTGATTGTATATTGTTTAACGTCCCTCTCGAGAATCTTTCACTCATAAGGAGACGTCACCACTGCCGGTGAAGGGCTGCAAAATTTAGGCCTATGCTCGGCGCTTACGGCCTTTGAGCAGGGAGGGATCTTTATCGTGCCACACCTGCTGCGACACGGGACCTCGGTTTTTGCGGTCTCATCCGAAGGACCGCCCCATTTAGTCGCCTCTTAAGACAAGCATGGGGTACTGAAGACCTATTCTAACCCGGATCCCATTACAACATGAAGAGAACATTGGAAATAGAGAAATCGTCAGATAAATCCAATTTCTTGTCTTTCTAATGATTTCCTCAAATGGAATGGGTTCCCGCTTCTCACGAGACGCAGGGTATGTACACTAAATCACCTTTTATCCTTTAGATGTTGTGTGTGTGTGTGTGGGGGGGGGGGGGGGGGGGGTCACAGCTAAAATAACAAGCAATTAACACAGCCATAAATACAAAAATTTAATGAGAAATGGATAACAAAACTGTAATATTCAAAAACATAAATAATATTGAAAATGTACAAAGAACCAGTTTCTAACTACAATAACAAAATATCATTACAGTGTCAATATCACAACAGACAGGTGCTCTCAGTGAAATGTACACAAATCACAACAAGCAGGTGCTCTCAGTGAAATGTACACAAATCACAAGCAGGTGCTCTCAGTGAAATTTATACAATATCACTACAAGCAGGTGCTCTCAGTGAAATGTACACAATATCACATCAAGCAGGTGCTCTCAGTGAAATGTACACAGTATCACATCAAGCAGGTGCTCTCTGTGAAAATTATACAATATCACATCAAGCAGGTGCTCTCCGTGAAATTTATACAATATCACATCAAGCAGGTGCTCTCAGTGAAATTTACACAATATCACAACAAGCAGGTGCTCTCAGTAAAATTTACAACCAAACTTGTGCTTCTCCATTTTGAAGAATATAAAAATGCCTAAGTTATGATACAATGGTATTGGATTTCTATGAAATAAGCATCAACTATTTTCCTACAACCTCATCAATATATACTTTAACTCAAGTACATAATGACACAAGGTACATGTACTACCATTCTCACCTTGCGGATATTAAGGACCCTCTATACACTGTCGACAAATGTTTTCAGACAATAAGAAAATTATTTCACATAAAGGTGTACATGTTGAGTTTATCTTGATATTTTCAGTATGGGGTATCATATGTGTCATTTGGCCCCAGGAAAAAATCTTCAAAGACTACGAAGAAATGATGACTCAAAATCAAAATTATTGATTTGAAATGTCAAAGATTTTCAAATATAGCATTTAGTAACTTTATCTTGGTATAATGTAATGATGAAAATTCCTCAATTGATTACAAAATGTGGATAACACTGTAAATTCAGTTTATTGTATCATTCACCAAAGGGCAGATCACTCTAATTGCAGAAATTTGAACTCTCCAGAGTGCAGTGTATACAGGGCCCTTACACAAGTTTTAAGAATCGAGTGTGTTCTGCAGAAAACCTGAAATTGTAGTATTGAAACATGAAATAAAGTGTTATCATTTTCATAAGATGGCAACTTTAAAAAAAATCTGAAATAAACAGGCAGTAATATAAATACACTTAATGGAATACAGGAACTCTGTAAAAAGTTCTTCCGCTGCGAATTACAAAGTATTGTGGGAAAAAGACATGGTACGATGTTGCTTTACACAAGACAACACATAAAATAAACATTTTCATTTGTAGGAATCCTGGATTTCTGATTGTAGCCTCGGGTGGATGGAGGTAAGAAGCTAGCATTGATAACAGACTAGCGCATCTAGGTATTTAATCAACAATGGATATAAAGATGGAATGTAAAAAGACAACAGATAAACTTAAATTAACAGTCAGCTGTGTTTTGTAAATGTAGAGAGTAAATGTTGGCACGTGACTAGCTGAGTGGGGTCCTTGGGCGACCTGGTGAATGGGACCTGCTTCTCATTCTGTGGGGTGAGGGAGATCGACTTCGCGCCACCTTTTCGTTGTTTACGATTGTCTTTAGATTTCCCAGGTGAAGGAGAGCTCTGAAACAAGTCAATAAAATCTTTGCATAAAAACAATCATGCCCATGCGATATTTCCTACAGTGAAAGAATATGTCAATCCATTACCGTTTAATTGTACCAAATTCTAATCATGTTGACATTTAGATTTAAACAATACTGAAACATTTGTCATTGTAGTAAACAGTATTCAATTTTATGGTAAAGTCCATAATTTATATCTCTGATCTAGATTCATTTTGACCAACATGTGAAATTTCACACTAGAAAAGTAATGGTACACATATACACAGTCAATGATATTAAGATTTGCAAACCACAAGTCATTCGGGCAACCATTTTCAGGAAATCCACATTCCCGAACTCAATTTCACTTGCCCGAAAAATGAAAGTAAATTATACGCATGCAAAATCTGAATAATTTTCAAGACAAATCCGGAACAGACCGAGTGAAGATGCGTAATTAATGGGACGAATGACTTTGTTTGGGGTGAGTTATTCTAATTCTATGACTTGAGCATGCGCATAATATTTATTTACTTCTGATTGTCAAATTAAAACTCTGACGGGTAATTTTTTTTTTACAAGCCAGTCGGACTTGTTGCCAAGCGGATTTTACAAGTCCGACAGGAAAATCACTGGCCACGGGCGTTCGGACTACCGCTAATTTCGCAGACTGTATACATAAGACTTAGACCCTTTTAAATGCATATATTTACATCCACCAACCACCATTTAGTTGTTTATGGTATTCATTAATGGTTATACTGGAAGATACCGGTATTTATTGATGGCTATACTGGAAGATACCGGTATTTATTGATGGCTATACTGGAAGATACCGGTATTTATTGATGGTTATACTGGGAGATACCAGTATTTATTGATGGCTATACTGGGAGATACCGGTATTTATTGATGGTTATACTGGGAGATACCAGTATTTATTGATGGTTATACTGGGAGATACCGGTATTTATTGATGGTTACACTGGGAGATACTGGTATTTATTGATGGTTACACTGGGAGATACCGGTATTTATTGATGGTTACACTGGGAGATACCGGTATTTATTGATGGTTACACTGGGAGATACTGGTATTTATTAATGGCTATACTGGGAGATAATGGTATTAATTGATGGTTATACTGGGAGATACCGTTATTTATTGATGGTTATACTGGGAGATACCGGTATTTATTGATGGTTATATTGGGAGATACCGGTATTTATTGATGGTTATACTGGGAGATACTGGTATTTATTGATGGCTACACTGGGAGATACTGGTATTTATTGATGGTTATACTGGAAGATACCGGTATTTACTGATGGTTATACTGGAAGATACCGGTATTTATTGATGGTTATACTGGGAGATACTGGTATTTATTGATGGCTACACTGGAAGATACCGGTATTTATTGATGGCTACACTGGGAGATACTGGTATTTATTGATGGTTATACTGGGAGATACTGGTATTTATTGATGGTTATACTGGGAGATACTGGTATTTAGTGATGGTTATACTGGGAGATACTGGCATTTATTGATGGCTATACTGGGAGATACTGGTATTTATTGATGGCTACACTGGGAGATACTGGTATTTATTGATGGCTACACTGGGAGATACTGGTATTTATTGATGGCTATACTGGGAGATACCGGTATTTATTGATGGTTATACAGTGGAACCCCGTTATTACGTTCCCCCTTTAATACGTTAGTCCGCATATTACGTTGGAATTTCAAAGCACAAAACCATTTCTTAACAAACCTATATAAAATAGACCTAGTTATTACGTTGTCCTAAGATGCCGGGACTCGGTATTACGTTGTAAAAATTCCGACGAAAACGTAATAAACCCCTAATTATTCAATAGTGATTCTCAAAATAATAAGCCATTCACACCTTGACTGCCTGAGGCAGTCACCACGTAAATTTCCTGGTCTGTTTGGGGATTAGAGACGCTTGACTGATCACGCTACGATAGATAAAGCGACATCAATACAGGTGAATACCTCGTATCGAAGCCAGTGATAAACAATTAAATGATGTTTATTTAGAAATTGTACTCTATGAAATTTACTTCATTTTTCATATTTTGATAATCAAAGAAATAATTTCTCAACTACCTGCGTGTTCAGCATAGTGTGATTACCTTCGCTATTAAAACTCTATTTACAGACAGCTTTGGTACCAAACATGAAAGACAAGATTTATCGTAGCAATGTTAAAACCGCTTGGGTAACTTCTTGGACATTGGTGACTAAAGGTGTTCAATTAAAAAATTGTCCGTTGTTTGGACATGCAGCTTGGGTGTTCGTAAATCTCGTCCATACATACACAAATCAAACTGTCCTGTGTTATCGGCCGATTCGTGCACGGCATTTACCTCTATGAATATTCTAAAATTCCCTGATGCGCACGTGATTTTAGTGCCATCATTTAGCGTTGTAAATGAAATCTTCGTGCATCATTATATTTTTTTTATGTGGATTGCGCTTAAATTGTTCTCCGTGTTTATCGTTGGTAAGAAAAGTTTGTAAGTGTTGGGTATCGTGTGCGTTTTGTGTCTATAGTTTTGTTGTTTTTTGGATGGGATTTTTTTTTTTATTGCGTTGTGTATTGTGTAATTAGCGAACTTAATAAAAACGATGTTTTGTTATTTTTTTTAATACGAATGTTGAATACGAACTGGAACGAGTTATTGAGAGAAATTTACATGAACGCATTGTTTTAAAGTTGAACAAAATGGCGGTCCAAACGAATGCAGAAAAGCAACGTTTATCAAAACATCCTTATGAATCCTACACCAGAAATAAAGAAAAGGGATAAGAACATGAAGAATTACGGACATTAAAGATAAGATGTAAATAAAACAAAGTATCATAGTCTTTTAAACAAAGAAACAGTAAAGATATATTCACACACCCCTTCACGGAGTACCAACGGACGATATACAATTTCCAAACGATATTTTTAACGGATTTCACTGGGAACGTTTATTACGTTGCCCCCGGTATTACGTTATTTTATCGTGACAAAATGGAAAACGTAATAACGGGGTTCCACTGTACTGGGAGATACTGGTATTTATTGATGGCTACACTGGGAGATACTGGTATTTATTGATGGCTATACTGGGAGATACTGGTATTTATTGATGGCTACACTGGGACATACTGGTATTTATTGATGGCTATACTGGAAGATACCGGTATTTATTGATGGCTATACTGGAAGATACCGGTATTTATTGATGGTTATACTGGAAGATACTGGTATTTATTGATGGCTACACTGGGAGATACTGGTATTTATTGATGGTTATACTGGGAGATACCGGTATTTATTGATGGCTATACTGGGAGATACCGGTATTTATTGATGGCTATACTGGGAGATACTGGTATTTATTGATGGTTATACTGGAAGATACCGGTATTTACTGATGGTTACACTGGGAGATAACTCACTTTTCTAGGGACTGTCCCCCGGGCTGCTCTTGCCAGTTGTAACCCTTAAGGGCAGGGATGTCATCCTCTAACTTTCCTGCAGAAGGAACACCACTCTGAAACAAGAACCAACACTGATTACTTTTTAGGGATGATACATTTTTGCTAAATGTTTTGTCTGGGTTTATGGAGTAACTGCATATAATTTTGTAAGGTTATTTTTAATACCAATTTTATTTGTGAGATCTGTTCTAAATAATCCTTAGGGCTGTTCCAGAAATGATCAAATGGGGGGGGGGGGGGGGGGGTCGGGCGGCAAATGATATTTTTTTGTGTGGGTGGTCGTATTTTTTCATATTTTATTTGGTCCGTGGTTGGACTGTTAAAAAAATATTTATTATGGGTAGTGGGTAGTTTCTATTGTTTTATTTTGTGCCACGTGGGTGTTGAGTTTTCAGAATATTTTTATTGTCGCTGTTGTCGTGTTGGTTACAAAACGTCGGAGGGAAAATTGAAAACGTGCTTTCGAAATGCTGTTTTCGAAATCGGAAATAACATAGAACTATTCGAGTTGTCGCTCTTTGTAGCGCATAACTTTCCATTACGGCACTCTTCAAATTAGAGGCGCGTTTAGTAGGGTCCCTTTGGACGTGATGGCGGCGAACTCTGTTCTGTAGATTATTACAGTTTACAGTGCATCAATTTTGGGAATATTTTGAAACCAATAGGTATTCCGTTTTCTAATAAAAATAGGCAAACCTTAGTTGATTTATACGAGGGTACCGATGCGTTATATTTATCAGTCAGTGTGATGGTGATATAGAGGCCTCCGGGTGTGGGCTCCATTAGAAGACGAACGATTCGTGGAAAAACATATCCATACCCATTTCATGATAATAGCATCGTTTGGACTTCCAATCTTTCCAACATTCCCGCCATAGATGCCTTTGATTGTTGATGTGACATCGTTTCTTCAGAATTACTGTGATACAATGTCGCACAGGCATTACCGCGTCATTGACTAGAATGTTTGTCCCGAAAACCTCGCGAGATTTGTACCGTTTTCATTTTTAAAAATATTTTTGTGGTGGGTCTGGTTAGTTTTTTTTTTTTAATTAGATGGGTCATTGTAAAATGAGTTTATCAATTTGATGGGTCATGAGGTAATTTTTTATTTTTTTTTATGGGTGCTTGGTATATACAAAAGGTGCCTCCCGACCCCCCCATGTATTTATTTCTGGAATAGCCCTTAGCAAAACATTAAATTGTAATACAAATATATACCTACAGGTCTTGACAGATTTTATTGTTGGATTCATAAGATTTACCTAAATGTATTTCATTCATGACAAGGTTTTCTACCCATACATACAGATTTTTCACCCCTCTAAACACTCCCTACACATACTTACAGATTTTTCACTCCTCTAAACACTCGTTACACATTACTAATACATGCACTACCTTTATTGATAGACTTCTATATTTACCTGCAGACATTTCATTTACCTGGTAGTTCAGTGAGCATTATATTACGGTGAAATCTTAAACATCGTATCGTCCTAAAATGATCAATAATTGTATATTTTGACCTCTATATTTTGTTTACCTGTAAGTTTTCTACAGTGGTGGGATTCCCTGCCGCGTGAGCCGCAGCCTCAGTCTGGAGTTTAAACAACATATTCTTGAGGGCCTCCAGACTTCCAGGCTGGGGGGTCCCTGTCAGTGTGTTGGTTTGTAGGTTGTCATTCTCTGTAAACACCACTGGCTTCCTACAAAACCAAAAACCCTTCTGTCAACAAAATTAATCATAACATGATCAATCTATGCAAGATACAGAAATTTGCTCTCAATTAAAGTTTTCATACATTCTTTTTAGCTAAAGAGAGAGAGAGAGAGAGAGAGAGAGAGAGAGAGAGAGAGAGAGAGAGAGCAGTTGATCAAAGAAGGGCGCATGTGACGTCACTGTATCATGTGACTACCTATTAACTAAGTAACGAGACTTTTTGAAATCTGGGTTTAGATTTAAATCTGTATTGTGGCTAATTATCACAATATTTCAGTGAACTAACTATTAGAATCAATTACTATAAGCATAAGAAAGACAAAATACATATAATTTTGTATACTTTGGAAACATGCGATGTGTCCTTTAACTGTGTTAGGTTCTATATACATGTATATATAAGAACTACATTGATGTCTTACAGGCTAGGTGCCACAGGTTTCTCCCAGGACCGGTCCCCATCCAGAACCATGTCTGTGTCCGGACTTTGTGGTCGATTGCTACCTCTGGTCTGTGTTGGTGACTTTACTGAAGCAGTCCAAAAATTGAATTAGGCATGAAGTCAACACTTTTCAAACATTATCAGTATCTTTACAGTTTATCCATTTTTATTTGACTTGTTTTATATAAATTCAATCACCCATACTAAACTGAATTCTGGTGTTTAACACTTTCTTGTAGTATAATATATATATTCCACAAATGGTACATGTATGTAAATTTTGATGACTTTCACGAAACACTCCTGAGCATCTCTCGGTCTTTATCTTTAATACAGTTTGTAATATCACTTATATTTTGCAAGACTTTATTTCTTCAATCTTGCCTTGCCAGATTTATATGCCAATCAAATTTACTCATCACAACATATGCATTAAATTAATTTACGAGAGCCTTATTTTCATCATGTCAAAATAACCTTGAGAACTTATGCATAAATACTCTGTTCTCAAGATCAAGGCTTGATTAATAGTGATTTCAAAGTACTGTATATTCCTAAATATACGTGAGGAATTCATTATAGCGTAATTTCGCGAGAAACAGCACTTGCGAAAAAATATTTTTCGCTTTTATTTCTATACTGCTAAAATACATGCAAAAACACTAGATCAACAGAGCACCCGCGAATTTATTTTCACGAGAATTGATGTCCACAAGTCATTTCGCAACAATAAATACTCGCGTAAAATAAGGAAACTAAAGTATAAAACATATCTCAGAGCAGACAAGGGTACTACCTGGTGTGATGGGGCTTGCTCCGGTTATGTCACTTTTGTTTGGAGCTGATATTCCCGCCAATAGTGCCTCAGTGTCCAGACTGGAACACCGAGGACGACGTGAAATTTCAAATGAGTTATCCCCCTTTGTAGAAGTGTCTAAATATTTTTCCAAAATATCACTACTGTTTGCACTTGTGTTCCCTGCATTCAAAACTTCTGGAGCCAATTTGCTTGAAAAATTGTAAGCCTTTCGACCTGACTTTGGCGACTTTAATGAAGATTTTCCAGGTGATTTTGACAACAAATCATTGAAATCTAGACCAGGTGGATTTGAGTCATGTGATCTGTCAAAACTAGATTTAGCCACTTTTTCTGAGAAGCCCACACGCTTCTGAGGTAGATCAGCTGTTACACCAGTAATATCCGACTTATCTAGTCCGTGTATCCAGCTAGGAGCCGGACGACCTGACACAAGGTCCCTCTTACTCCAAAAACTCTCACTTGGATTAGAAATGTCCAAAGCATCAATCCAGCTGGGAGGCTTCTTAGTCTGAGATAAATCCAGATCATAACTTTTCACAGGAATGTCATAGGCCTGTCGGGCAGGGTTACTGGCCAATCTCTCGTGATGTCTGAAAGAAGACGGAGAAATGGACCTGCTTCTCTCCCTTGGTTGGGAGGACTTGTAACTCATCGGGGGCGGTAAATTGGCCAGACCACTTCGTCTGGATCCCAGAATGTCCTCTACACTAGACAGGTCTCTCTTTCGAGGCGCCGCCCCCACAGTTTTGGATCTGTGTCTGGGGTTCTTATAAGAATACACGTGTCCTCGTTTCTGCCCCGCTGTCTCTAAGTTCATGTTGATGAGCGTGTCGGTGTTCATACTCTCAATGTCACTCGGACCATCCTTAGGGAGAGCTTCATCATTAGCTATTCTCTGTAGGAGTTCTCCGGATTTGTTCAGAGCTTCATCAACTGAAATTTAAATGTACTACATGAATATTCATTTTCGTGCAATTAATAACAATGCAAGATCCATTTGATATGTTATAACAATAAGTTGTATGCGAGAATATCAATGCAATTTCCACATAAAGTTAGTTAATGCTAATCAGATATAGGCTAAACTTTAGAATAATAGAAAAGATTTTTTTTCTTTTATGCATGGCATATCCTCTCATTATAAACTTTCCATAAAAGAATGAAATAAAAATGACTAAACAGCTCAACACAGAGACAGTTTCATTCAAGACAATGCATTACATCACATATATTCAATATATAATTCATTTGTATCGTCCTGGAGTATAAAGCAAAAACAAGATGAGTTCAAACACTCTTGAAAAGTCAAATGAATTAAACCAAACTTGATCCCGCTACCATTAATGATTATCCCTACTGGTTGAGTACCAATTTTCACCACCTTTTCTCAGGTCTGATTTCTTTTATTCATGAACCAATTTCTTTTATTCACGAACCGATTTCTTTTGTTCATGAACTGATTTCTATTCTGTATGAACTGCAGGCTGAGTCACATTACTTCACAATGAAGTATACCAAAGCTATAACCAATACCCATTGTTACAATTCCTAAGCAGTTGTTCATCTGGTGTGAATACCAATGATCACCATTTCTCTTAATGACTTGAAAACGATTGTACAATAAATTAATATACATAAGCATTAGCAGTATCTACTTACGAAGTAATTGATAGAAGTATGATTGTAAATGTTCCCCACAACCAATGCACATCATACATACAGAGGCATTACATCACTACTCTCACATCTGATTAGTCACAGCAATATCATACATACAGAGACATTACATCACTACTCTCACATCTGATTAGTCACAGCAATATCATACATACAGAGACATTACATCACTACTCTCACATCTCATTAGTCACAGCAATATCATACATACAGAGACATTACATCACTACTCTCACATCTCATTAGTCACAGCAATATCATACATACAGAGACATTACATCACTACTCTCACATCTGATTAGTCACAGCAATATCATACATACAGAGACATTACATCACTACTCTCACATCTGATTAGTCACAGCAATATCATACATACAGAGACATTACATCACTACTCTCACATCTCATTAGTCACAGCAATATCATACATACAGAGACATTACATCACTACTCTCACATCTGATTAGTCACAGCAATATCATACATACAGAGACATTACATCACTACTCTCACATCTGATTAGTCACAGCAATATCATACATACAGAGACATTACATCACTACTCTCACATCTCATTAGTCACAGCAATATCATACATACAGAGACATTACATCACTACTCTCACATCTGATTAGTCACAGCAATATCATACATACAGAGACATTACATCACTACTCTCACATCTGATTAGTCACAGCAATAATTAGCTCTTGGTGTTCCTAACTTTTCCCAACTGCATACATATTTACGAAAAGTTGACAAAATCTCAAGGTTCACAATCCTGAATTAAGTCAGCACTATGAATCCCCTCCCACCCCAAAATAGAAATGAGAAATTTACAGACAAGAACTGTCAGTCTGTTACTGGGATTTCAACACTTTCCGCATAACTCTCAGGAATAAACAAACTAATGAGCCTCTCAATGTCTTATATCCATGTTATGTTTCACACAGCACAGTCGATGTCACTTGATAATTGATACTTGGTGAAAATTGGTACTCGCCCATTACCATAGTCATTTTTTAATTCCAGTATTAAAGATAACTTCTATCCTAGTGCACAACAACACCAAGGACATCTTGAGTATATACAATCACGATTACTTTAGAGATTTATCACAACACATAGACAGAAATAAAACAGAGATACATTCAACGAGACTAAGAATATTTAGATCTCCTAAAAACAATCCCTCATACAGTAAACAAACTTTTTTTGTTCATGAATTAAATATACATAGGTTTTTCAGCAAAAAACTTTCAAAAATTAATAATCTTATGTAATTCATCAATACATTCACAATTTAAAGCTAATGACTAACAAAACATGACAGAAAGTTTGTGTACAGTATGCTGTACAATAATTGAATGGCCATCTGGAAGTGGAAACCCTGTCAAGGCTGAAAACACACACCTTATCTACCCCCCCCCCCCCCCTAAAAGATCTAGATTTCCCAAAATCCAATTCACGAGACACATTTCTGCTAAATCTGATGAATTATTGGTGAAATCCACGTCCAGTAATGTTTTTGCCTGTAAATCTCCCCTGACAAACAAATCGAAATCACAAGTCCATAGGCAGAAGTATATATACTGATATGTATACAGTCTATATTGTAATGTTTATACAGTTCTCTAGGTTGTTTCCTGTTTAAGGTAGTCAATCCATAACGACCATGTTCTACTGTGGAATAATTAGAATTCGTGTGGCTCAATTTTCGTGGAATTCGTCCCCTCACCCACGAATTTACATCCTCAACGAAAGCAATCATTCCAGAGTTATCTTTCTTACAAATACCTGTATATAAATCCACGAAATTACGTCCCCACGAACCCGTAAAAATTCAGCAATCCACGAAAATTGGCCCCCCCCCCCCCACGAATTTAAATGATTGTAAAGTATGTTTATCAATGGTGATGTAGATTACTTATTCCACAACTATGATCATATTGATCAACAATTTACCATTGAAGTCTGTGAGCAAAGCATAATTTCTAAAAATTAAATATCATAATGTCAAATCTCTTGATAATAAGGATTCTCTCTATAAAAAGTCATACCTGGAATGTTATTATTTATTTAAACTAAAAAAAAAAATATGAAGGTCAACCTACAAAATTCATTTTCTAAAAAAAAAAACATGTGCTAGGAGAAAACAGAAGCCACCCCTATAGTATACTAAAACTGGCTCATAATATATAAACTGTGTTTAATTTTATTATAAATTCACTTATTTCTGTAATAGCATTCAAATCTGTGACTACCCAGAATTTTGGATGGACTACCTTTAAAACATTGGTACATATCCATAAAATTAGATGAAATAACAACTTTGGATTATACGATAGATAGCTGAAGACAATAAGGAGGGAAAGAGTGTGTTGTGTTAGCATGACAACAAATGAGAAATAAGCACAGATATGATGATCTCCGGATTACAAGGTGCACATTTATGTAATGAAGTGAATGCATACCTCGGTGAACCTGCCCATAACCTGGTAACAAATACCATTAATATACACTATGTCCCAACTCATCACAAACGCATTACACCAAAATTGTATATACAGACAGAAGGAGGCATGCTTTGCTTGATGAAGTAATGACTTTTATTTCTTTAATCTTATCAAAGTTCATGAAGTACATGGATATCGTAAGATTTCATAGTACATGGTCTGGCGATACCAAAGTACATTGGAGTCTACAGCATAACTTGTCACTTTTAGATATATAATAGTGTATAAAATGGAACAAAGTCTAGTCTACATAAAAACTTTTAATTCCTGACTTTGAAATAAAAATACATCAAATTCTACAACCAAAATTCTGAACTAGCAGTTGAAGAATATGATTTTTAGAGTATTGATCTGTAAGGTTTTGAATCATAAATATCTCCTAACAATAATGGAAAACTGAAGTGAATGAACTACTTTTCAAAACATGCCTTCACTCTCTAGACATTGTAATGTTATACGAACACCTTACCCTGCAGGTTTCTTCTCTCACGTTCTAATGCCATCATAAAACAAAATTCATTCAATTTCAAATGCTATAAAATACTACAGCTTAAAACGATATTGCTTCGAGTAATGCCACATTCTCGAATTTGTGCATAGTACTCATCATAAGAAAACAATAAGAGACACCTATCCAAACCATAATCGCTATGATGTCATGGAAAAAAATAGATTAATGTATTTTGAAAAAAAAAAATCCTAGACTTTTAGAGATAATGGAATGGACTGTTCAATCTTGATGTTCCTGATTCAGAATGAAATGACAAGTGTAACAGCATTTATCGAAAAAAATGAAGAGGGGTGTTTTATATCAAAACAAAATGAGGAGGGTGTTTTATATCAATGAAACAAAATGAAGAGGGGTGTTTTATATCAAAACAAAATGAAGAGGGTGTTTTATATCAATGAAACAAAATGAAGAGCATGTTTCATTTCAAAACAAAGTGAAGAGGGGTGCTTTATATCAAAACAAAATGAAGAGGGGTGTTTTAAATAAATTGTGGTGCAAATAAAATGATGTACAATTAAACAAAGTCAACGAGTTCTGACTCTGTGTATGACACTAAAACTATCAAAATAGAGCAGGGTTGAAAACACTCTGAAGTGAGCTAGTAACTTTTATTGAAAATCTGAATCACTTTTTTCAAGTACTGCACACTAATCTGTGGTGTTTCATAGGTTAAAACAACGTGTCAAATTTCTTCATTCCCATTTACCTTCTGCTCTGAGAGCCATACTTCTTTTCATTTTGTCATACGATTCGTTGATGGAATCTCGAGCGCTAGCAAGTTTCAGTTCGGCAGCTGTGTCTCGAATCCCAGTTTGCAGGGATCGTTCCGCGGTTTGATGGAGGGGCGACTTTGGGTCTAGAAGATCTGAGACATTCTGTCTGTAGCGACCTTTGTGTTTAGAGGTCAAACCTAAAAAAGAAACAATTAAATGACCACAACTATTAGGAAAATGTTCTAATTAAAACCCATTTACCTACTTCATGTTCACATTTTAAAGAAATCTATGGTTTGTGAACTACCTGTATATGGCTGACTAGACAAATTTAATGAAAACCACTGGATGCAGCTGTCAACTAGAAATTCTGCTGTACATAAAACAGAACTCAAAGTTGATAATAATTCTGTTATTCAGCAGCAGGTCTAGATCTGGTCAGTCAGGAGAGGCTAAAGGTCAGTCAGGAGAGATAGCAAGACTAAAGATCATTCAGGAGAGAGTAGAGGTCTGTCAGGAGAGAGTAGAGGTCTGTCAGAAGTTAGAGGTCAGTCAGGAGAGATGAGAGGTCAGTCAGGAGAGACTAGAGGTCAGTCAGGAGAGATGAGAGGTCAGTCAGGAGAGACCAGAGGTCAGTCAGGAGATATTAGAGGTCAGTCAGGAGAGACTAGAGGTCAGTCGGGAGAGACTAGAGGTCAGTCGGGAGAGATTAGAGGTCAGTCGGGAGAGATTAGAGGTCAGTCGGGAGAGATTAGAGGTCAGTCAGGAGAGACTAGGGGTCAGTCTGGAGAGATTAGTCAGGAGAGATTAGAGGTCAGTCAGGAGAGACTAGAGGTCAGTCGGGAGAGGCTAGAGGTCATTTAGAAGAGGTTAGAGGTCAGTCAGGAGAGACTAGAGATCATTCAGGAGAGATTAGAGGTCAGTTGGGAGAGGCTAGAGGTCAGTTAGGAGAGACTAGAGGTCAGTCAGGAGAGACTAGAGATCAGTCAGGAGAGACTAGAGGTCAGTCGGGAGAGACTAGAGGTCACAAATGTACAGTGTATCAACATTGTACAGATTTCTCTTCTGAACGACCATTATCTGATACCACGTTATCACCAACCCCTGAAAAAATGGTCACTGCTTTGTTACCTGCATATTGATCCAGGTAGGCCTCTAAGGCCTCGGAGGCGGAGGTAAAATCCCGGTTCCCCACCATGATCCGGGAGCCATTGCAGCGGATCCTGTTCAGCCCGTGGAGGAAGTCATTGGGTGGTTCCATGTCCATTGTCATCATGTGTTACAGGGTACAAGCCACTTCTAATCCATGGTCTCGTAGTTAGCTGCCATGAGTCTTGTTTGGAGTCATATCCTTTTAATGTGTACCTAAAATAACAAATTTGAACTTTTAAATGCACCAGCTACACTTTAAATGTACTTGTCTGAGCCCCTTCTCTCTTCCTCGAGAAAATGACTACTAAATCTACACTTGAGTATCTCATAAACATTCGGGGGGTGGGGGGGGAGATGGGTTGGTGGGGGGAGGGGGATTCAAATAGTGCCTAATAACACATTTCCCATCCTACCAATGCTTATTACAGTTCCTAATGGCAACAAAGTTTGAAGTAAAAAACAATTTCCTGATTACAGAATAATAAGAAACAGCTTATTATTATAAAAATCTCAAGCATAGGTTTGGAGAGATGCACTCCACCCCTTGCATACAAGGGGAGATAATTGTACAGCTTGCCTCTGCTTTTTGATGATTCTCAATTTACATTTTACAGTAATAGTACATTTCATTGTATTGTGTAAGATGCATACCAAAGAAAGCAATGACAAATTTGCATCAAATGAGGTCTGCTCACTTCAGAATTCATGATCCACCAATCACGAGATGAAATGTAATTCTGAATCAAATGACCTGTGTCAACGGACCACAACTTCTTAATATTAGAGCAAGTTAGAAATTATACTGAACAGCAAAAGCCCCACCCCCTAGTGTGTCAAGATTTACTGAACAATTACTGACCATAACTTCCCTATTGTAGAACAAGTTAGAAATTATACTGAACAGCAAAAAGCCCCACCCCTTAGTGTGTCAAGATTTACTGAACAATTACTGACCATAACTTCCCAATAGTGGATAGCATATTAAACAGCAGAAAGATCTACCATCCCTTAGTGTGTCAAGATTTACTGAACAACGGGCAACAAAATAAAACGTGTGTGACACTAATGAAAATATGAACTTACAAGCATTGATCAATATTGCAGTGTGTTTATGTCACGTTAATTTCATAACACAGATATGTATATACCTTGTATATATACCAGAGAAATAATTCAATAACTGTATGCTGGCTGATAATGCACCAGTGCATTCCATTCTTCTGTAAGACTTGTAATTCCAATTAATCGGGTCACGGGTAACGCACTGTACGTATCTCACCCATTTATCACCCCATCTCATGTTGGGGGATTATATTGCTGAAGGGTTTAGAATTGTTAGATTTTTATTTCATGTTCCATCTACACGCCTCAATGATTTACTAAGATCAAATTGTACAGCTTAATTAAAACGCTCCTGTGATCGTTTTCAATCTAATCGGTTTGATGGGTATATTACTGATAAGAAAATCAGGAATTTAAAAATACTTAATTTGACCAAATTTATTCATGTTTATGGCCTGTCTGAAAAGTACACGAGATTAAATTCTAATACTGTGTATAAATGTGCACAAGACTAAATTTCAATGTCTATATATTGATTTGTCAGTTAAGAACTGCATTATATGACACAGTGCAGTTTCCTATTTTAACAGATGTACTAAAACTTGAATAAACAAATACAAACTTCCCGTGAACCATTCATTGAGAGAGCTGCATATTTCCCATACTTACCTGAACAATGCATAGAATTATGGAAATCCTTCTAAACACAATCAGATAGTAAAGTCTTGCTTGTAACTGTAGTTAGTGTGTACAATGGTAAATCCCCTACACCAACAATGACAGTATCAATGTCTCTATCTGACCCGCTCAGTATCCGTCCAGTAATCCCCACCGGTCACCAAGCTGTATACTACTGACCACCGGGTGTTAATGCCACTTCATGTATTAGAAATGAAACCTAGAGATTGTGGAGCACCCCAATCCAAGCACAGACCTGCTTTAAACCCAGAAATGAAAATATTTTTAAATGTCTGACAGCAGTCAATAGCTCACAGCGGCCTCATGAAAAACAGAAAATAAAACGTAATCCTCGGCTTCAATAGGCATTTATTGAACGAGGCTCAATGTTGTGCAAGGCTCACAAATATCTATTGTGATACCGGCCATTTACTTTTCCTTTTAAGTAGCTAATGGTTTAACGAGCGAGATGACACATGAACAAGTACGGTATCAGTGTATCTGGTTTATAGTTTAGACAGACTACAGGTCACGTACCAGTCAAACTAAGTCCAATAATTTGTACCTTCTGCCTATATTATAAATATTCCTCTCATGAGAAAATTCATAAACTGTTACATTATCTGCAGTAAGTATAACAGCAATACATATAATTTATTTCACCTAAAATCTGACGAGTTTTCACTTTCAATCCCTTTTTTTAAACTTATCTAATATCACCAGAGAAATTCATTACAGGTGAGAAAACGGCTGTCAAAATGAACAGATATTGACAGACTTAAATCCCATCAGATTTTTCTCTCTCACAAACTATAGGGAAATACTGCTAGGTAATAAATTCTCTAGCCAAAAAGCAAGACACCTGTCTTTGTAAATAAAGCCATGCTGATATACCCCCAAAAAAATGTCATAACTGCAGATAGCACTTCCACTAGAATCCACTTTCCCAAGTTTTAATTGGCTGCAATATTATTGATTACTAAAATTCCCAACTTATCTAAACAGTTCTGTTCATCTTCAAAATCTAAAGTACATTTCCTTTAGAATTATCGGTCCTTAGAGTCACTTTGATTATCGACCTTGCATTTATCACTGGAAGTTTAGGGTAATCTCTCTGTATGCTATCATAAAGTAGGGTGTTTGGTCAACAGCTGGAAATGTTTATTTTAGTTTTCTTGTCTTATTTGCACATTCTAGATACTGTGTATGTCTTCATTGTAACGAGTCTTTTGTGGAACAATATATCAAACGTTTATGGACTACAAAGGGATCTGTATTGTTTGCAATCCATTACTGCACTAAGATATGACAAAGATATAGGTCATATTTTGCTAGATACTGCATAGCTGTTACCAACAGTAATAATGATAAAATAATCATGTTGGCAACATAGCTGTTACTAAAGGTAATAATGATAAAATAATAAGAAACCCATAGGCTCATGTCGGCAACATAGCTCACCTGATCAGTTCTTAGTTCTTCATTTTACATACATCAGCATATGGTGGCCCCAAACTGATCAAGTTTATGGTTTTAGTTCAGAATTGGAAAATACATGAGGGCATGAACTGTGACACTTTACGCCAGCATACTCCATTAACTGTGACAATTTACACCAGCATACTTCATTAACTGTGACAATTTACACCAGCATACTTCATTAACTGTGACAATTTACACCAGCATACTTCATTAACTGTGACAATTTACACCAGCATACTTCATTAACTGTGACAATTTACGCCAGCATACTTCATTAACTGTGACAATTTACGCCAGCATACTTCATTAACTGTGACAATTTACACCAGCATACTTCATTAACTGTGACAATTTACACCAGCATACTTCATTAACTGTGACAATTTACACCAGCATACTTCATTAACTGTGACAATTTACACCAGCATACTTCATTAACTGTGACAATTTACGCCAGCATACTTCATTAACTGTGACAATTTACACCAGCATACTTCATTAACTGTGACAATTTACACCAGCATACTTCATTAACTGTGACACTTTACGCCAGCATACTTCATTAACTGTGACACTTTACACCAGGAGGTAACTGATTAATAAAACCATACTCACAAAACAATAGACAGTTAATCCTTTTATTTACATCACTTCTTTACTTTAGATCTAATAGTAAACTTTTATTAAAAAGAAAAATAAACTTTTGGGGGAGGGGGTGTTGTTTTCCTGTCACTGAAGAAGTATGAGGTGGTAATTTGGTAAATAGTTTGATGAGAAAATCAAGACAGTACCCTGTTTGTTATGTTATTGGACATGTAACTTACATATATAACTTTGAATCCTTGAGAAGTAAATTTTCCCATACTTATATAAATATTTAATATGATGCAAAACTCTGACACTTTATATGGCCCAGACAGGGTATTCACAAAATAATGTGATTCTACAAAACATGTGAATTAAATAAAAGGCCAAAATTCTGATATTCACAAACATGATTCGACATTAATACATGTGAATTAAATAAAGGACACAACGCTGGGGGTCATGGTATTCACAAACATCTTTGCTAACCAAGGGTTTTCAGTCCACTTCTATCCCCATGTTTATGGAGTGGACCGAAAACCCTTGGCTAGCAAAGATGCTTGCATTTTAATCTGACAAGTTGTACTCTCTTGTGGTTCTTCAGATGATACGTAAATATGTTCCAACATAAGTGTTCCTACATGTTGTTAGATGCGATTTCAAACTCTTTTTGTTTTCACTTACTGGGTCACAAATCAACAAAATAAACCTACGTTACTTGAGGATGTTAAGTATATTATTATTATTAAGCATATTAATTTGATTAACTATGTGAAGAATTTCCTTATATAACTTAAAAGTACAATACAATGACAGAGAATAATTAGGTATATAATGAATTCATATTTACAGCAAAGTGATTTTCATTCCCTGTAGTTTTAAAACTTATTATAGAAATTCATTTCAAAATTAAGGATTATCTCCCTCATGCATAGCTCTTATCCTTGGACGAATTTGGCTCCACTTTTTTGGCACGCTGTTTTTGGCTATATTTAGCTCTAAAACTTCATAGTTATTTCAGATTTCAAACATTTCGGTTGAGCATCACTGAAGAGACATTATTTGTCGAAATGCGCATCTGGTGCATCAAAATTGGTACCGTATAAGTTTTACATTATGACCCCTGGGTCGAGGCCTCTGCTAGTGGACTGTTAGTCCCCGAAGCTAAGTACTTCGTTACTAGCTTGAAAATACGGATGTATATTTAATTGCTGTTATAAAATTTAGAAATTCATTTCAAAATTAAGGATTATCTCCCTCATGCATAGTTCTTATCCTTGGACGAATTTGGCTCCACTTTTTTGGCATGCTGTTTTTGGCTATATTTAGCTCTAAAACTTCATAGTTATTTCGGATTTCAAACATTTCGGTTGAGCATCACTGAAGAGACATTATTTGTCGAAATGCGCATCTGGTGCATCAAAATTGGTACCGTATAAGTTTTACATTGTAGAGTTCAGAACTTTTTGGATATAACGAATTATGTTTAGTAAAATGAATCAAAAATTGTCGCCCACATGGAATCACATGTATAATAGTATTCATGCTTGAAAAAATATTCTTCATCATGTCAAGGTTACTACTTGTCAAGAGTCTTAAAAAATATTGTTCACTATTGTAACAAAACAATCTTATATACTTAAACCTGGTGTAGATTTCTCCGAGTTCTTGACGTGTAGTATATATATATATATATATATAAATTTACATTACATTTGTAACCACCGCGGTGGCCAAGAGGTTAGAGCGTTCACCCCGCATGCGGTAGGTCGGGGTTTGAATCCCGGCCGCGACAGACCTGAGTCGTTAAAACAGGTAGTGACAGTTCCATCGCCAAACGCTCGGCATCAGGTGTGAATATCACGGGTCCTTGGAGATGACCTTAAAAACGGATGACCCGTGTCACAGTAGGTGTGGCACGCTAAAGAACCCTCACTGCTTAATGGCCATAAGCGCTGATCATAGGCCTAAATTTCAAGCCCTTCACCGGTCTTGGTGACGTCTCCATATGTATTGAGTGAAAAATTCTCGAGCGAGACGTTAAGCAAGATACAATCAATCATTACATTTGTAAGAGTTTTGTCCATACTAAATTTTTCAAATTGTATTTGAACTGACAATATTTCCCAATATACCAATTAGTTGGTTAATTTTCATATATAAGAGCAAATGCCAATTCTCTGAAATCATGACCAAAATATTGCAGCATGCACTCTCTTCTTTACTTCTCCAATAAAATGGAAATTTGTTTGATTTATTTTTTACTATCATTAATAATGAATGTACTCAAACAGTCTATATACTCAAAGATTTTTTTAACCTTTGATTTCAAGGACCAGGGCTATTCACATTGGGAAAAGCAGCAATATTTGGTTGAAATTGGGAAAAGATTTATAATTCCTAAAAAATTTGAAACGCAAAATTAATTGATTTATCTACTAATTTAAACAAAACTTTTAAGATTAGATTTGAAATATAAACGTATAGGCTTCTTGTTTTTACTATACTTAAATCTAAGTATAAGATGGTATTTATAGTTACCCAACATTTTTAGTCACAGTGACAGATTTTATATAAAATATCAATACCAAGCTTAAATGCAATAAAGCTACAAACATATAGTATCCCGAGTTATGAGTTCATAACCAAAATCAAACAAACACTTTTGATTTCTTTCTTTTTTTAATCATCATTTTGGGAATATTTACGTGTCATTTTGAGAAAAACACCTCCTTTTCAGCAATGGAAATGGGGCCGAATTTAAGCCCTCTACAGACCCTTAAAAAATCACTGATACTTGTAATAATAAAAAATCCCTAGGGTTCGAGTTCTCTAGGGTTCTCTGTTTAGTGGGACTCGTGAGTGAATGAATGACATGAGTAAGGTAACTGACAGGTGATTCTTTTGAAATTAAAATCTTATCTTACCTTTATCTCTTTTTAAAAAATGTTTATCAAAGGTAATAAAATGACATACAGGTAACTCTTACATATATTCACAGTTTGACTTAAAGTTAAGTTTACAAATCAATTGTCTGTTCATAAATTTCATTTTTATTGATTAATTTATATATTTCTATTTAATGTAATGAAATTCATTTATACTTTAAGCAAATTAATTATAATTCATGTACTTTTCTGAAAGAAAGTATCAAATGTTAAATGTAATGGAAGAATTCTAACGTAACTGTGATTTAATGAATTGCCATGTTTTCATTTTTAGGAGGGGAATGGAGAATGCGTCAGGGGGTTACATGCTGAACATAATTTTTCAACGAATAAATTTCCACTCACATTTCATTTCAAAGTAACTGATTAGTGGATTAAAGAATATGAATCATCACTATTTTTTTAAAATATATATATAATAAATTAAAAATGCATCAGTGCATTTTCTTCTTCAGCCAATATTCAAGTGTTGACATGTTTAAAAATGTAAACAATTTACTTCTGCATTAAATCAACGAGTGCAAATGGACACATTGAGTTTACGGATACAGTCAAGTAAATTAAAACTTTAAATGTGTCCTTACCTTTCCCTATACTTTCTCTGTTATTCTTGAAACCTTCGCAATTTAACTGTCATTTTTTCACATTTTTAAGTTTTTGCGGGTACAAAACCACCGGAAATAACATTCCACTTAGACAACTCGTTCATAAATTGCATTTTCGATAATTTGAGCGGAAATCTATTCGTTGAAAATGTATGTACACCATGTAACCCTCTGATTTCCTCCCTCATTTTTAGATGTTTATTGTCAAAACCCGCCAGAAATTTCCAACCTCTGTAGTGGCGAATCCAGGATTTTTCTTTAAAGGGGGAGGCTGGCATAGGCACTACATTAGTACTAACCCCCCCCCCCCATTTATCTCTCTCTCTCACTGTTTATTTTTTTTTTTTGCGTCTCTGAAATGTGTTGATTTCCTGTCTAACCAAGTCTTGTGGTTTTTATTATACCGGTAGAAGGCCAATCTCTAAAGCTTACAAAAGGTTTGAAACGATTGCATAAATCGATTTAGAGAAGACAGGGAATCCACACATTTCAGAGAAAATATCACAGCGAAAAAAATATAATTGAGCCGTTCCTAGCAAAAAGGGTCCTGAATTATTTTAATGTGAAAGTGTGAATTCTAGAGAACAATCCCTCTAAATATTAGAGCAATATTGATTGTCGTTAAAATATTACAGTCAATCAAAGATGACAACCAACTCGTGATTGGTAACCATGACCTTTTTCTTTACAAGTATGCAAAATCTGACGTCTCATTTTATCATTATGACGGTTTTTGAAAAATATTGTTGGATACTTTTGCCAGGAACGGCTCATATAAAAAAAAAAAATAGGGGGGGGGGAGTCCAGTAGTATTCATACTTCAGGTGCCTATAGAGGCTGTGGGCTCCAATGTTTTGAGGGTTTTTAGATTATTTTATGGGTTATTCTTGCAAATTTTACATAATATGGAATCAATAAATAAAACAAATAATTGATTTAATACTTTAAATAACCTAATTCAAAATAAGAAATACATAACTTCAGTTTAAGAACACTGTTACAAGTTGCAATATCATGGAGCTTATGGTTTGCTTTATATCCTGCCCACAAGAGTTTCCTACTAGGTGATATATATACATATATCTATACACACACAACCACCAGTCAGTCAGTACATACAGATATCTATACACACACAGCCACCAGTCAGTCAATACACACAGATGTATATACATACACAGCCACCAGTCAGTACATACAGATATCTATACACACAGCCACCAGTCAGTACATATAGATATCTATACACACACAACCACCAGTCAGTCAGTACATACAGATATCTATACACACAGCCACCAGTCAGTACATATAGATATCTATACACACACAACCACCAGTCAGTACATACAGATATCTATACACACAGCCACCAGTCAGTCAGTACATACAGATATCTATACACACACAGCCACCAGTCAGTCAATACACACAGATGTCTATACACACACAGTCACCAGTCAGTCAATACACATAGATGTCTATACACACACAGCCACCAGTCAGTACATACAGATATCTATACACACAGTCACCAGTCAGTCAATACACACAGATGTCTATACACACAGTCACCAGTCAGTCAATACACACAGATGTCTATACACACACAGTCACCAGTCAGTACATACAGATATCTATACACACAGCCACCAGTCAGTACATATAGATATCTATACACACACAACCACCAGTCAGTCAGTACATACAGATATCTATACACACAGCCACCAGTCAGTACATATAGATATCTATACACACACAGCCACCAGTCAGTATATACAGATATCTATACACACAGCCACCAGTCAGTCAGTACATACAGATATCTATACACACACAGCCACCAGTCAGTCAATACACACAGATGTCTATACACACACAGTCACCAGTCAGTCAATACACATAGATGTCTATACACACACAGCCACCAGTCAGTACATACAGATATCTATACA
The DNA here is from genome assembly GCF_947568905.1 of Ostrea edulis. Classification (NCBI taxonomy): domain Eukaryota; kingdom Metazoa; phylum Mollusca; class Bivalvia; order Ostreida; family Ostreidae; genus Ostrea; species Ostrea edulis. Next base: position 27,990,158 of record NC_079168.1, read on the forward strand.
CACAGTCACCAGTCAGTCAATACACACAGATGTCTATACACACACAGCCACCAGTCAGTCAATACACACAGATGTCTATACACCTAGTGTATTCCAATATTGTTGTTTGTAGCTTCACATGCTACTGAGATTGGGAAAAATCATACCCATGATTCAATACAAATTGATATATGATGATTAAAAACATTTTAATATCACGCTATCAAAATGATCTTTTCTTCATGTACATATTATGCATTGCAAATACATTCATGATATCACAGATAACAGCACTATAATCAAACATAAATCAACATAGCACATTTCACTCATTGTCACAAATTTCATTTAAGGATGAATCTCCCTACATTTAGTTGTAGCTATGTTCTGTAGTCCATAATCAAAATACTGGAAAACACGCATGTTTATCGCAATTATTCATCGTTCTTTGATCATGTTTTGGAATTCACGGTTTCCACAACCACTCATCAGGGTATAATGTAAGTATTACTAACAATGCAATGTTGTAGATTTTTAAATGGCGACAGTACTGCATGCTGAATGTTCACTTGATCCTCTCATACACTTAGAGTTTGGACGTTTCTCCAAACAAGGATCCCAATTTCTGGGCCAGCATCATGTTCCCCTTTATTTTAAGAAGACCTTTCATGAAAGCCTGAAAGACAATCAAAATAAAATTGCGGTTTGCTGATAAATTCTCAATCTGATGATGGCAGATTTAAGAGAGCTAATGCATTTATACCCATTTCTTGCTTGAAAACTGGTTCAAAAACAGATAAATTATGGAGAGAAAACAGATATCATTAAATTATGGAGAGAAAATAAGCATGAATATCATATCCTGAAAACAGCCAAACTGACCGTTTGTCCGTTTAGTTTTCCAGTTGCCATGTCCACCATGTTTTTGTCATCAATGGTCAGCGTACAATCTGCCTTGCCTTGTTTCGGATCACCTCGGTAGACCCCAGCTCCAGTCTTCATGTCTGCAGCTACACATAATATAAATCTCAGTGTTACGGTGTAATATAAATCTCAGTGTTACTGTGTAATATGAATCTCAGTGTTACTGTGTAAAATGAAACTCTGTGTTACTGCATAATATGAAACGCCGTGTTACTGTGTAATATGAATCTGAGTGTTACTGTGTAATATGAATCTCTATGTTACTGTGTAATATGAATCTCAGTGTTACTGCGTAAAATGAATCTCCATGTTACTGTGTAATATGAATCTCCGTGTTACTGTGTAATATGAATCTCGGTGTTACTGTGTAATATGAATCTGAGTGTTACTGTGTAATATGAATCTCGGTGTTACTGTGTAATATGAATCTGAGTGTTACTGTGTAATATGAATCTCAGCGTTACTGTATAATATGAATCTCTGTGTTACTGAGTAATATAAATCTCTGTGTTACTGTGTAATATGAATCTCAGTGTCACTGTGTAATGAGAATCTTGGTGTGTGTAATATGAAACTCCGTGTTACTGTGTAAATATGAATCTCAGTGTTACTGTGTAATATGAATCTCAGTGTTACTGTGTAATATGAATCTCGGTCTTGTAACATATGAATCTGAGTGTTACTGTGTAATATGAATATGAGTGTCACTGTGTAATATGAATCTCAGTGTTACAGTGTAATATGAATCTAAGTGTCACTGTGTAATATGAATCTAAGTGTTACTGTGTAATGTGAATCTAAGTGTTACTGTGTAATGTGAATCTCAGTGTTACTGTGTAATATGAATCTCGGTGTTACTGTGTAATATGAATCTAAGTGTTATTGTGTAATATGAATCTCAGTGTTACTGTGTAATATGAATCTAAGTGTTACTGTGTAATGTGAATCTCAGTGTTACTGTGTAATATGAATCTAAGTGTTACTGTGTAATGTGAATCTCAGTGTTACTGTGTAATATAAATCTCAGTGGTTACTGTGTAATATGAATTTAAGTGTCACTGTGTAATATGAATCTCAGTGTTACTGTGTAATATGAATCTCAGTGTTACTGTGTAATATAAATCTCAGTGTTACTGTAATATAAATCTCAGTGTTACTGTGTAATATGAAATGCCGTGTTACTGTGTAATATGAATCTGAGTGTTACTGTGTAATATAAATCTGAGTGTTACTGTGTAATATAAATCACAGTGTTACAGTGTAATATAAATCTCAGTGTTACTGTGTAATATGAATCTAAGTGTTACTGTGTAATATGAATCTCAGTGTTACTGTGTAATATAAATCTCAGTGTTACTGTGTAATGTGAATCTCAGTGTTAGTGTATAATATAAATCTCAGTGTTACTGTGTAATGTAAATCTAAGTGTTACAGTGTAATATAAATCTAAGTGTTACAGTGTAATATAAATCTCAGTGTTACTGTGTAATATGAATCTCAGTGTTACTGTGTAATATAAATCTAAGTGTTACTGTGTAATATGAATCTCAGTGTTACTGTGTAATATGAATCTCAGTGTTACTGTGTAATATAAATCTAAGTGTTACTGTGTAATATAAATCTAAGTGTTACTGTGTAATGTGAATCTCAGTGTTACTGTGTATATAAATCTCAGTGTTACTGTGTAATATGAATCTAAGTGTTACTGTGTAATATGAATCTCAGTGTTACTGTGTAATATGAATCTCAGTGTTACTGTGTAATATAAATCTCAGTGTTACTGTGTAATATAAATCTCAGTGTTACGGTGTAATATAAATCTCAGTGTTACTGTGTAATATGAATCTCAGTGTTACTGTGTAATATGAATCTCAGTGTTACTGTGTAATATAAATCTCAGTGTTACTGTGTAATATGAATCTCAGTGTTACTGTGGGTTGTGGCTGAATCTCTAACACCATGTTCTGTGGCTACTGTTGCTTTTTTCTTAGAATACAATTTTTCAGTGACTTCTTTAAAATTTATCCACAAATTCTTTTACAGAATTATTCAAATTATACAAAAACTGACATACAAAAGAAACTCCTGGAGTCACTTTAAAAACCTGCTGGAAACAAAATAACACAGCACTCACTCCACTTGGCAACAGGCTTGCCATCCTTCGTAATGTCAAACAAGAACACTGCGTTGATTTTCTTAGCTATGGCAGGTTGAGTCTTTGCTCGCTTGGCCATGTCTTCAAAGAGGGAGTCAGTCAAAAGACCGGAAGCACCAGAAGATGACTGTCAACATAAAACACCACGTTCTTTAACACTATGAGAGTACTATGATCTTGTGAATTTTCATTGGCATAATGGTATCCTTATTTGTGGACGGATCTCCTTATAACTACTTCCTGTTAATCACTTTGAATGTTCACTTGATTTCATGATCTTGCTTGACCAGTAAAAATTAGTATTCAAAGAACAATGATAAAGCAGCAGTATGTGTACAATATACAGTCACACCCACTCCTCTCTGTTATAAACGATAAAATGTTGACGACAATATAGTTCTTGTAAGGTAGACAACTCTGGCAACTTTGCACCTATGAAATCTAAATCAATGGTCTCATGCATTCACAAAGAGCTACATATACACTGTATGTAAAGTTGTGTATCATACCTGCAATGTAACAAGTTGATTGTAGGTGGAGTAATTACCTTTGGAGTTTGGGTATTAATGACCTGATGGAGGATGGATTATTTCACCTTTGGAGTTTGGGTATTAATGACCTGATGGAGGATGGATTATCTCACCTTTGGAGTTTGGGTATTAATGACCTGATGGAGGATGTATTATCTCACCTTTGGAGTTTGGGCTGCCCCATCGGGTCCTGGTTTTAACAATTCTCCAAGTTTCTGGGCCAGCATCATGTTTCCTTTCAATTTCAGGATTCCTTTCATGAAAGCCTGTTTAAAAAAATAAAATTATTGGCATTCTATTTTTAGGCAGTCTCATTCAACACATGTATCATTTACATGTATATAAATAGAAATTTTGGCAATTTTAATTTTCCTCATCTGCCAAAAAGGCCAACATTTCTAATGTTAGAGAGGACCTGATATATGCAGTGTATCTGATGCAGATTGTGAACTTGCAAATCACTCATTTTAAGTGGACAGTCCTGACCCTTACCGTCTGTCCATCCAGTTTGCCAGAGGCCATGTCCATCATGGCTTCATCATCAATGGTCATTGTACAATCAGCCTTCCCCTGTTTCGGCCCTCCACGGTACACTCCTCCTCCAGTCTTCATGTCAGCAGCTGAAAGAAATGTCCGCTATCAGTCCTTATTATTGAGGCATTCAATCATTGCCTTGTATCAAACTAAACTGACCAATCAAGGAGAGATTTAGCAATCTCACAAGTGGATGGAATACTGTGTATTTACTGAGTAAATAGGCAGTATAATATTTGTGACTTGACACTTTGAATAAAAACAATTTGATTGCCTTTGATGGTAAATATCATGATAACACATGAAAGCTCTAGAACTGAATTCCAACAGGGTCCTAAGATGTTGGTGCATGATATTATTGGCCATTAGAGGTGCGCGGTATTACCGGTATTTTTATGATGCCGGTATGTACCGCAGTACACGGGGCGAAATATCGGTATATTCAAGTCTGATAACTCTTAACAAAAATATAAAATTGAAACAAAGTAAAAATATTAAGAAAAAATAATTAAAGAAATTTGTGTACACAGCGACTCACTTTATTTACATCGGGGCAAACCCCGAGTAAAAAAAATTAAATGGCAGATGCAGACTTGCGCGATCGAAACCACCTTTCTTCGCACGAGTACAAATTCCTGCCGATTCTGAACGCCGGGTTAATGGGTTTGAGGTGCAAGAGTGCAGGAATTGTGGTCGAAGAACACGTTCGTGTGCACATGTTCTCGTTATTCTCTTTAGAGAAGTGGACAGACGTATCCTACATGTAGAAGTTCCCGTCATTCGCGACTCTAAGAACTTCTAGAATTTGAGATCGTGTCAAATAAATTCCACAGGTTTTCCCCCTATCAGTTATTTGGATAGTCGTTCCAGTCAGTTGTCTAGTCACAGCCGATTCTAATCATGATACAGTTGTCTAGTCACAGTCGATTCTAGTCATGATACAGTTGTCTAGTCACAGTCGATTCTAGTCATGATACAGAGACACTGCTATATAGTATGTACTATATGCTTACTTTTATCGTTGGATTAAACTTTTGTTCTGTTAACTGGCTTCAAAATAAATTTAAATAAGATATTTTCCTCATTATTTACATGTATATTTGAATAAATTGAATGTAATTTACAATCAATAAACTAATAACTGCTCTTTATATACAATAAATCACAACTAAAATTGAATCATAAAATTAAAAGATTAAATATGTGGTATACTGTGGTATGTACCGCGGTATTTTGCAAATACCAAGGTATACCGCGGTACCTTTATTTTCTGCGGTACCCAACTTCGTTGGCCATTGACAAATTGTATGTTTGCCATTCCAAGATCAACACCAAAGATAAATGTATCATATTGTCGACATACAACTGACAAATTCTTCACTTTGAGTGTACTAAATTAATTACATGTGCAGTACCTGTGTTTCAATGTAATAAAGAGAGTTTGGTAATTTGTTGTCTACTTAACAGCCACTTTGAGTGTACTAAATTAATTACACTTGCAGTACCCGTGTTTCAAAGTAATAAAGAGAGTTTGGTAATTTGTTTTCACATACTCCACTTAGCGGCTACTTTCTTGTCTTTAGTGATTTCAAACAGGAAGATGGCGTTGATTTTCTTCGCTAGTGCTGGTTGTGATGCGGCTCGTTGTGCCATATCATTGAACAGAGCATCCGTCTTCAGGCTGCTGGAGGCCTAAAAATGTAGAAACATTGCTTAATATCACAGAATGGTTAGTAGTCCCTGTAGAAACATTACAATACACATCACAGAATGGTTTCACATCACTTCTACCGGTAGTTATTTCTACCTTGCACTGGAGAAAGTACAAAGCCGATTTGAATTGATACAACTTGTTTAATCTATCACTCAGTCAGACTGATGAGTAGTGTATGCCTGATTTTCGATGGTCACCTGCAGGATTTTCAGAGTTATATCTGAGTGCCAGAGTCCCTCCCCTCCCTGTCTATGTGACAAAACAATCAAAGGTACAATATCAAAACTAGAAGCTGCATCGCAAAATTAATTGTGCTGGGAAAAAGTTGTCGTTCTTGACATCTTGGGATTTCTGAAAAGGAAGCTTATTTTTAGTATGTACGAGAGTGGTGAAATCTTACTTGTGAAACTGTGGGGGCTGTTCCTTCATTTAGATCAATGTAAGATCCAGACAAACTGATGTTACCATTCTCCACAACCTGAAATAGAAAACATTAATATACAAATGTAAAACAAAAGACCCATGACCCACAAAGTTCACCTGTGTCACATTCCTCCTCACTCAGAGATCTGACATTGAAGTTCGAAACATTAACAGAGGCCCAACATTATGTCATCAGACAACTGTATATCATACTATACTTTCTCTGCGATAAACTGATTGAGAAGATACTATGAGTTTTTAAATCTCTAATCTCTACTGCAAGTCCATTCCGGTATGGAGTGGTTTAATAATTCCAGCAAATCTGGCCCTTCAGTTTAACAAAGTTTAATCCCCTTCACCCAAGTAAGCTTTTGAGTCATCTTTACCAACATAGAACTACTGTGTGACGGTGCATGCCCCGCCTCCGTCTTTACTGACATAGAACTACTGTGTGACGGTGCATGCCCCGCCCCTGTCTTTACTGACATAGAACTACTGTGTGACGGTGCATGCCCCGCCCCTGTCTTTACTGACTTAGAACTACTGTGTGACGGTGCATGCCCCGCCCCTGTCTTTACTGACATAGAATTACTGTGTGACGTTGCATGCCCCCCCCCCCCCCCCCCTCTCCCTTTACTGACCTTACACTGGAAGAACACTCGGCTCCCCTCCTTCCACATGTTTGTCTGTATGGTCTGTCCAGGTAAGACGGGCTTGGAGAATCTCACCTGTTCCATAAAAACAAGATACATGTACTATATATAACTGTATATATCTATAAAACATGTGTTAGTGTTTATATCAAGTGTGTTTAGGCCCGAATTATCAATAGTACAAAGTTTTCTATTGGATTGTTGGAGTATAAAGAGTATCTTAGAACTCGTGCGGAACAGGTAATTTACCTGTGTACGGGTATAAGGAATTTAAAGGTAATCGAGGTTTCGCTGCTCTACGTGCAATAAATCCACCCTCCCCTCAATGTTTTCACTTAATCTTGTGATTTTTCTTATCGTAGAATGTCGAGTAACAAAGTGATGAATATGAACAAATATCTACTGTATATGCAATAAATTATAAGCTGTTGTACTAGCACAGGTGAGCCAGTTCCTATACACATGTTTTGAGTTTTTAATATACAAATAATTTATGTCTGGTTGAACTGGTGAATAAGATTATAAATACTGCAACATCTACTACACATTAAGAACAGTGAGCTGTATTCATAAATCTCTGTCATACTATAAACAGAAATCAATTTCACACAGACTAATTTAATTCTTTTGGCTCATGAAAGAAAAAAGATATCAAATTGGAATTTCCTGTGAATATGCATTTTTATACAGCATGTTCATATTAAAAACAAAGTCGAGAAATTCTGTTCAGCATTTTCAGAGTTGTGTTGACAAACTGTTTCAGTAGTATATTTAATTTTGGCCAAACTCCTAAATTCAAAAAGGGCATAACCCCCTGAAAAAAATAATGAATCAGAATTTCCTAAGAATATGCACATCTACACAGTGTGTCCTTATTCCCTACAACGTTTCATGAAATCCTGTTTAGCAGTTTCTGAGGAGTTGTGCTTATAAGAACAGGATTAAAAGAGACCAAATTCTAAATTCAAATGGGGCATCACAACTCCAAAGAAAAAATAGAAAAAGAATTTCCTATGAATATGGACATCTTTCTTGATTACCTACAAAGTTTTATGAAATTTTGTTGGGGGGTTTCAGAGGAGTTGTGCTGACAAAAACAGGACAGATAGATGGGTCAATAACATCATGCCCTCTGCAACTCGTTGTGTGGGGTATAAAATGCAGTTGTAGTGGCAACGATTGACATTCGTATAGATATATAATAGTGTGCATATTCATTCATAGTTTTCATAATATAAAAATACTAATAAATACATTGTACATTTCATCATAAAAATTGTATAATCATTTATCTCATTAAAGGTAAACCCATTGAATCATATAATAGAAGAAAGAAATTAGGTTTACAGTCCTTAGATATCTCAAGAAACTTAACACTCTCAAATACACAGAATTAGAACATCTATCTAACCTTGATTGCTTTGATTTTCGACACATCGTTGTTACAGTATTGACGTAGAACATGTCTAGTGGCGTAACCATAGCTACATAATCCATGGAGAATGGGCTCTGAAAAACCTGAAAGAAGACAGCATAATTAAACAGAATTCACAAACTTCATCTGTTTGATATCGTGTGAAAAAGAAAGCAGGAGTAAAATCATACCTCCCATAGCAGCAAAGCTCGGGTCAATGTGAAGTGGATTTCTGTCTCCGCTTAGTCTGTACAGGGCCGCCTGAAAAAAGAGACAGTATTCATAAATGTCTACAGGGTGGTCCAAAATCAATGGAGTTACTAGTGTCTACTGTACAGTATGTTAATACTGCTCATCGTGACTGTGTTTTATATCAACGATGTGCAAACAAAAGAATGTATACCACGCAGTACCATTTTGTTGTTAGTTTAATCAATCCCAGACCTGAAGGTCAATTAGGCTGGTGCCTGTACTCCGTTTCCATGGTAGCAACTAGGCAGTCATGAACACCCCTAAATTAGACACTAGTTTATTACAAACAAACTTTCAAGCAAAATCTGTACCCAATCACAAACCTCCACACAAAATCTGTATCCAATCACAAACCTCCACACAAAATCTGTACCCAATCACAATCCAGTAGACTGGAGACAATGAGGAATAAAGTTCCTTATCCAAGGACACAACATGTATGAAATTAAATTCACAACTTCTGATTGGTGCCTGGATCAGCTGGATTACTGAACTCTGAGATAAGGACTAATAAGGATTCTACCTGATCGACATTGGTTTTCTCGCTGATGCTGGCATCTGGAGATCTGTTCGGCGGGTTAACAGTGGGTTTGGCTTCATCAGAGTTCCTCTTGCCTCCAAACTTTCCAGCCCCCACCACAAACGTGCTGAATTGGTTAAACGCAACCTTCTCGTTCTTCTCATCAAAGGTCTCCACTGAAAAAAATCAACAACACTGCAATTCTCCTACCACAGCATTCACTGTTACATGAGGTATAAGCTTAATCAACACTGAAAAAATCACAACACTTCCAATACAGCATTCACTGTAACACGAGGTATAAGCTTGACGGGGCATTAGCTTTGAAAGTGATGGCAGCCAATATTTTTCCAATATCTCTCAACAGCATGGGAATATATATTAATGACTAATAAAAACTCTTATTTTGTACAAAAACAAGAGATATTATTGTCTTGCAGGACAATAATTATTTAACCACATATTCAAGTGTCTGTTTGGAGGGTAAAAAGTATTTGAAATCCTTAAATACCGGTGTTATTACTAAAATATATAAGATGGGGCAATTATCATTGAATTAAATTTTTGGTGACAAAATGACAGCTTTAATCAAAGTTCTTGTGCGACAACATAAAATCATATATATTCTTCACCATCTATACATTTCATTGAAGAGAGGAAACTGTATTTCATACCAACGAACAGCGTTACCGATTAATAGATTATACAGTATAAACAGCGTTACCGATTAATAGATTATACAGTATAAACAGCGTTACCGATTAATAGATTATATATTACCATTGACAATAAGGACTGCTCCCGATCCCTTGTCCAGGATGTCCACCACTCTGGTTTTGGAGGTCAGTGTGGCGTTGGTGGGGAAGGGTTTGTACAGTTCTGTGTACTGTTCTCCATGTAACACCTAACAAAAATAAGACACCTTCTCAATCTCCATCTACAACTAACACGTAACAAAAATAAAACACCATCTCAATCTCCATCTACAACTAACACCTAATAAAAATAAGACACCTCTCAATCTCCATCTACAACACTTTGAGATCCACACATAAATCACATGCATTTCCACTGACCAATACTGACCATTCAACATTTTAATCAAACACTTTACACTGCACTAAATCTACTAAATTTACTCAAATAGTGCACATGTGGAAATTAACACCCTACAATAGGGAAAATACAGTGAAACTTCTCTAATCAGAATCAGTGCAATCAGTAATGTTACGTAAACTGTATACAGTGAAACTTCTCTAATCTGAATCGGTGTAATCCGTAACATTACGTAAACTGTATATAATATTATATTTTGACACTCAGTGTAAACAGTAATGTTACGTAAACTGTATATATTATAATTTGACACTCGGTGTAATCCGTAATGTTACGTAAACTGTATTATAATTTGACACTAGAGATTGAATTCTGTCATTATAAATAGTCTGTATTCCTGAGGTATTTCTGGAATCTCAAGATGAGAGTATTGGCTCTAAACCGTCAGCTAGTGAAGATTTGTGAGACAGACTGTAGTGCTGTGTTTTACTCGTTACCTTGGTTAGATCGATCGAGAATCCTGGAATACCTCCTGTCATCATTCCGACCTGGGAACTAAAGGCAGGAATGACAGCAAAGCTTGGAATGACACAAAAATCTCCTGCTCCCTCAAACAAAAACTTCAGGTAGTCCGGTTCCTTTGTGGACGACCCAACTGTTAAATAACGAACATAAATCAGCTTTTGTAACAGATGATAAACACAAAAATATATTCGTAGTTAAAGAGAATGAAATACTTGTTACAAATGAAAAGCTTAAGGCACATTAGCAGTTTAATAATTCATGGATAATTATATTACGAGGGTTGTTCATGAAGTTAGTGGACCAATTTTAATTTTACACTGTTAAATCAGGGTGTTGAAAACAAAATAGGGAATGATTTGCTGTTTATCATCTTCATAAAAATTATTGACTGACAGCTATTCATTTACATATATCGTAACTTAAAAATCAAAATTAGAAAATGTTAAATGTAACCGCTCTTTGACAGCTCCACACACTATTTTTAACCGCTCTTTAACAGCTCCACACACTATTTTTGTGCCACTTCACCCAGTCATCAAAATATTGTTCGAATAGATGACTTTTCATTTGACATGAATACAATATTGATAATTTCCTTTCATATCGACAAATGACACGCTTCAGTTAACATAGCCTCTAATGTTTGTTATATGATTGACCTAAACAACTTTCATTCATCAACCTTATTTATAATTTGGTTGATAGGTAGAGAAGAATTTTGTTTTAGTATTTTGACGTACCTCCGAGAGCGTACAGAATGACGTCTCGCTCTGTGTACGAGAACTGACTGGGAGGACCTCTGTGAGATTTGGCTGCTTCCTGTTACAAAGACACACAAATCCTAACTGGATCTCTACTAGCTGCAGAACAGTAGGTCTCTGAGAGAAAATATCTGTCCCAATATTTTCTCAGAGAGCTACAGTTCTGCAGCTACATCTCTACACAACCTCAGTGTTGTATTTCCAATCAGACTCTACTAGAGTCCAGTTTTGCAAATAGGCCTAAATCGTAAATACACAATGAAATTTCTACAAAAATATATTCTGACATCACCGTTAAAGAAAATAACCAGCACACAGCACAGTAATGATGTGAAACCATTCCAATGACAATGATATCTGCTTTAATTGTATAAAAAAATATACGGACATCAAATCCCAGGTCATCAGCCACTCTAAGCACAAGTAAATTCCGTGGATAAACTTACGATGTCCATTCCACCACTGGCCGGAGCTGGGCGAGGTGATGATGAGGACTGGCTTTCTAAATCCTTAAGAACATTCATCATATCTGCTGAAGACTCTACAAAAAAAGACACAATCATGTTACCTATCCAAAACTGACTCCTCCTTGAAACTAATTTGATGTTTGTGTTGCATGAACATTTAATATACAGTGCAACTTCAGTAAATTGTCCACGGTATGTTGCCTTTCTAGCTAGGTAATGTATAGCCACGTCACGAGCTTCATTGTAACACCTTACAATACATACCTTGTGAGGTGGAGGTAACATCTTATAATACATACCTTGTGAGGTGGAGGTAACATCTTACAATACATACCTTGTGAGGTGGAGGTAACATCTTATAATACATACCTTGTGAGGTGGAGGTAACATCTTATAATACATACCTTGTGAGGTGGAGGTAACATCTTATAATACATACCTTGTGAGGTGGAGGTAACATCTTACAATACATACCTTGTGAGGTGGAGGTAACATCTTACAATACATACCTTGTGAGGTGGAGGTAACACCTTACAATACATACCTTGTGAGGTGGAGGTAACATCTTATAATACATACCTTGTGAGGTGGAGGTAACATCTTACAATACATACCTTGTGAGGTGGAGGGGTGGGTGGAGTTCTTGAAGTTGGTAATTTTTTCCCAATTGTCACGTACTGAAAAACAACCACAATTCAAACAATTCTTGAATATTTTTACCACATCATCACACAAAGGTAACTTTCCCACTTAAAAGGATTATTCGCCCACATTTTCTCTGTTCCTCATCAGTGTTGATTTCACGATATAATATTTTAACACTTTCTCAAAATGAGAATTCGGCATGTCCTAACGGGACAAATACCCCCGCTGGGCTCATCCATATTGGGTTATATATGAAATATTGTATAGCTAAAGACCAGGAAGGCATGATTTCCAACATTATTCCTGTTTCACCTGAATATAAGTTACAGGACTCATTGAATTCCTTTGACCTCAATTTTGATCAATATTCATGATGTAAAAGAAGATAATGTATCATCTGAGTACCACAACATAGCTTTTCCTCATTAACTTGAATCTAAACTTGACTCGGTGAAAACAAGTTGTTTGTGGGGAGGATAATGATAGAAAGTACAGATCATGAAAATATAATCACAAAAGGCCATCATTTTACTCAAAATTGAATGATTCAATCTGAAAATACCCAGTATACAATACATGTACAACACTTCCACAAGATTTTGTTTAAAATACATAAACAGCCTCTGAGAAAATGTACAGGCAAAATACATATACAGACAAACAGACAGATGGAGTGAAACCAATACAAAGCTTGTTTATAGGGACTTTTCATACGTTGTCATGGTGAAAGCTGTATAGCTTGTTTACAGGTACTGCATGTATAACTTTTCATACTTTCTCACGGCGAGTGCTATACTGACCATCCTCTGGGGTCATCCTCCTCCCCGCGTCACGACAAACAGCGCCCTGTGTCCTTTCCCACCTCACTAAAAGTCCAACACCACAAAACGTCATGAAATGTTTAAACATACACTTCTTTAACTACAGTTTCATTCTAAGCATTACTTTCACTAAATAATTATTCTAATGATAACTGTAGATAAGAATGACACAAGATTTGTAACTTACACTTTCCAACCCATCCAGCTCCAACTTCAAAGAGTGACCCATTTTCTGTACACGAGTCATGGGACAGGTACAAGACAAGGGGGGCCACATACTCTGGTTTCAGGGCCTCCACTAAATCTACAGAATCAAAAATATCCTCATAAAACACATTCTGGTTTCAGGGCCTCCACTAAATCTACAGAATCAAAAATATCCTCATAAAACTGCTAGTATTCCTGCTTGCAAGATTTTTTTATTAATGAGACCCACTATATGTGTGGTTATTTTGTATGTAAGAGTGTAAATTCTTTGTCTGATTTGTTATTAAAAATACTGTGTAACAGGTATTTTATGCCGTTTAAAATTTTTTGCGATTTGATCCGTAAATGGTAGCAAATGATATTCTGTGTCTTTAATTTCTGTGGTTGCATTACACCTAGAGTATCTGACAACGTCTGCTAGAGCATCTGACAATGTCTGTTAGAGTATCTGACAATGTCTGCTAGAGTATCTGACAATGTCTGCTAGAGTATCTGACAACGTCTGCTAGAGCATCTGACAATGTCTGTTAGAGTATCTGACAATGTCTGCTAGAGTATCTGACAATGTCTGCTAGAGTATCTGACAACGTCTGTTAGAGTATCTGACAACATCTACTAGAGTATCTGACGACGTCTGCTAGAGTATCTGACAACATCTACTAGAGTATCTGACAATGTCTGCTAGAGTATCTGACAATGTCTGCTAGAGTATCTGACGTATGCTAGAGTATCTGACAATGTCTGCTAGGACAAACCTGGAGGCATGACTGTTTCTGTCATTCGAGATCCTGCGATCGGTGCGATGGTGTTACAGGAAATGTTGTTCTTTTTCCCCTCAAGTGACAAAGTATTCCCAAGTCCAAGGAGTCCGAGCTTGGCTTAAAAGAAAAACAAGTTTTACATGGGGCAGAATGCTTCATTAAGTTAAAGGAATATCATTTTAAAACTACTTCGAGTTCATTGATAACAGTGAGCCATAATTTGTCTCATGTATTTACTGTTCTGAATAAGTAACACAAGAGGCCCATGGGCCACATTGCTAACCTGAGCAACTGTTCTAAATAACTAAAGAAAAGAAATAGATGGTAGACATACATCTCAACCATTATGATGCAAGAAATTAATTGGAGATTTAAAATTGGTAGTTTCCTTTGATGTTTACAATGACAGAGGTGAAAATGAACTTTAATGTAACAGACAAATGTTGACAGATAAACAGACAGATGAAATGAAAGACAAAACAGAAGGACAAATTATGTCTGATTCTTTAACTTAACGGACTAACAAATGTTGACATATAAACAGACAGACAAACCATCAGACAAAACAGAAGGACAATTTATGTCCGAATCTTGATGCTTTGCATCTGGACAGAATATGCGTGGCCAATTTCATTGCAGCAAATTTGACCTTCACCTTGACAAACAACTCTGACCTATAAAGTCACATATTTGACCCTGACCTTTCAAATCACAAAGTTTAACATCTCTATCAGTTATTATCAAGGCTAAAACTGCAGAACGACCAAGTATAGACATGATACCAGATGCACAGCTAATGGAGGCTGAGTTTTACTACCTGCACTGTAATTAGCCTGACCAAAGCTGCCATAGATACCAGAGGCAGATGTCACCATGATGATTCTAAAACAATGACAAAATGAAGGCTTTGTAAATGCATGTAGTCAAGTTGTATTTCATAAATAAAAATAAATAAAATTGCAAATCATAAGCTCAAATAATATTTAAACCACAGGTATATGATTACACATAGCAGGAAAGTTACTATACCAAAAACTTGTTAAATCGAGCACTTTAACATATCATAGTCAATCAATTAAAATATTTAACCAGCAAACAAAAGTTATTATAGAACAAAACTTGGGTTTCACAAAGAGAATGAAACTGATTATATTTACAGCTAGAGAATGAAACTAATTATATTTGCAGTCAGAGACATGAAACTCATTATATTTACAGCAGGGGACATGAAACTGATTATATTTACAGTCAGAGACAATGAAACTGATTATATTTACAGTCAGAGACAATGAAACTGATTATATTTACAGCTAAAGAATGAAACTGATTATATTTACAGCTAAAGAATGAAACTGATCATATTTACAGCTAGAGAATGAAACTGATTATATTCACAGTTAGAGACATGAAACTTATTATATTTACAGTTAAAGACATGAAACTGATTATATTTACAGCTAGAGACATGAAACTGATTATATTTACAGTTAAAGACATGAAATTGATTATATTTACAGTTAAAGACATGAAACTGATTATATTTACAGTCAGAGACAATGAAACTGATTATATTTACAGTTAAAGACATGAAACTGATTATATTTACAGCTAGAGACATGAAACTGATTATATTTACAGTTAAAGACATGAAACTGATTATATTTACAGTTAAAGACATGAAACTGATTATATTTACAGCTAAAGACATGAAACTAATTATATTTACAGTCAGAGACAATGAAACTGATTATATTTACAGTCAGAGACAATGAAACTGACTATATTTACAGTTAAAGACATGAAACTGATTATATCTATAGTCAGAGACATGAAACTGATTATTTTTACAGCTAGAGAATGAAACTAATTATATTTACAGCTAGAGACATGAAACTGATTATATTTACAGCTAGAGACATGAAACTGATTATATTTACAGCTAGAGATATAAAACTGATTATATTTACAGTCAGAGACAATGAAACTGATTATATTTACAGTCAGAGACATGAAACTGATTATATTTACAGCTAGAGATATAAAACTGATTATATTTACAGTCTGAGACATGAAACTGATTATATTTACAGTAGGAGACATGAAACTGATTATATTTACAGTCAGAGACATGAAACTGATCATATTTACAGCAGGAGACATGAAACTGATTATATTTACAGCAGGAGACACTTACTTTCCATAGTTATTCTTCTTCATGTGAGGCCATGCTGCTCGTGTCACTTGGAAAGACCCTCGTAAATGGACTCTGTGAATCAAATCTGTATAAAAAAAACTCCTGATCACTGAAACGTTTTACACAGTCAAAGTTTAGAAAATGTCATTGTCCTTGATGAAATGTTCCTCATAGTACCAGACTCCAAAACTTTTCAAGTTTTTATATAGTTTTTATATCGAAAGAGATTAAAATTCCAGCATACTTATACTGACCCCAATCCTGGTCACTGATGCGAGCGAAGGAGCGGTCCCTCAAGATCCCAGCATTGTTCACAATGATATCTGTAACACAGAAGTATATTCTTAATGGCTCTCCATTCCCTCACTACCGTCAAACATCATAAAAAATCCATCTGTCAAACTTCTACTAATGTTTTAAAACATATACCTACCGATGCGACCAAAATTCTCTAGGGCCGTCTTCACAAGTTTCTCTCCCTCCTCAACAGAATCTGTGTCAACACAAAACACCAATAATAAATTCAACACGAAACATAGATAATCAATTCAACACGAAACACCAATAATCAATTCAACACGAAACACCAATAATCAATTCAACACGAAACATAGATAATCAATTCAACACGAAACATAGATAATCAATTCAACACGAAACATAGATAATCAATCCACAGAACATACACATGTACACAAAACATAGATAACAAAACATAGATAACAAAACTGTTATCAGCACAAAAAGCATACTATTTGATAAACTAGAAACACATTAAGCAATCCACAGAATTATTCTAACACATGACCTCCTCTGTCCCCCATTCATGTATAGGTTATACCTCACACCTTCACCACTTTTATACACCTAACAAAATGTCACAGCTTGACAAAACCTCACACCTCACCGAAACTTCACACTTCACCAAAACCTCACATCTAACAAAACCTCCACCTCCTACACTTGTATACACCTAACAAAACATCACACCTAACAAAACACTCAAACCTCACCAAAAACTGCAAACCTCATTAAAACCTCACACCTTACCAAAACCTCACACCTCACCAAAACCTCACATCTAACAAAGCCTCCACCTCCTACACTTGTATACACCTAAGAAAAAACTCACCTCATACCTTACCAAAACCTCACACCTCCATCTCCTACACTTTTATACATCTAACAAAAACCTCACACCTCACCAAAACCTCACACCTACATATACAACAGTTGTGGCTTCCTACTAGTGATGAAACAATTGTTGCCAACAATCGATTGTCGATCATTATTGGCTCTTCGATTCCGATTATCAATTCTATTTTTCATAATCGATTATCTAATCCGAGATTCATATGTCTGTTAATCCCGCTTTTATATCGAGACATGTGCGGGGGAGAGTCAGAGTGAACTCCACATTGAAAACTGGGAATTCAGTGACACCAGTTAGTGTGTATGATGCACATATCCATATAACTAAACAGAAATAACTCCAAAAATAACAAGCATTCGGAGAGTATTGCATGGCAATACATAGTCCCCTACCAGTTGCAAAAATTACTGTACCAAAAAATTATTCAAAGTTCATTATGTAGGTTATGGTAAAAGGGAAAATTGGGGAACCAGGATAGGAAATCAACTACTATTCGAGTAGAGACTACACCAGGGGGAAAAAATGAGAAATTCATAATTAGGTTTAATTAGGTCTTTAACCAAGTCAATAAACTGTGACATGTAGGTGATCATGAATAATTTAGCTATATTGTTGTATTACTATGCTAGAAATTTTAATGAATGTATAGTACTCTTTTCTACAGAGATAAGAAACTTGGATATAAAACTAACAATTCATGCTATTTTTCTAAGTTTAAGGGCCATAACTTAAAGAACAAGATGTGTTTGTGAAACACAAATGCCCCTGATAATGGCCAATTCCGAATATGGCCAAGGTCACAAGGGCAAATATCTTGGTACCAGTAGAAAGATCTTGTCAAAAGAAATGCTCATGTTCAATATGAAAGCTCTAATATTTACCATTTAGAAGCTATGACCAATGTGAAAAATTTTTTTTTTTAAAGTAGGTCAAATGTCAAGGTCAAAAGGTTCAATACCAACGGAAAGATCTTGTAACAAGGAATACTCATGTGAAATATCAAAGCTCTATCTCTTACTGTTCAAAAGTTATTAGCAAGGTTAAAGTTTTCAAAAAGTAGGTCAAACTCCAAGGTCACGGGGTCAGAAATGTTGGTACCCACGGAAAGGTCTTGTCACAAGGAATACTCATGTGAAATATCAAAGCTCTATCACTTACTGTTCAAAAGTTATTAGCAAGGTTAAAGTTTCAGATAGAATGACAGAATTACAAAATGACAGACAGGACAAAAACAATATGCCCCCCTGATCTTCGATCTCGGGGGCATAAAAATCAACGGACCGAGACAAAATTTGAACTTGATCTGTAACACTTGTTATGGCAAAGCAATGTACCAATTAAATATCAAATGAATATCTGCAAGCACAACCCAAAAAAGTCCGGAAAACTGATAATTTATGCTATTTTTCTAAGTTCAAGGGCCATAACTTAGTGAAAAATCAACGGACCAAGACGAAACTTAAACTTGATCAATAACTTGTTATGGCAAAGCAATGTACCAAATATCAAATGAATATCTGCAAGAACAAAGAAAAAAGTGCGGAAAACTGGACTGACGGACAGACGGATCGCAAACCTATAGTCCCCTTCGACTTTGTCTGTAGGGGACTAATAAACAATTATTAACTACATGGAAATACCGATTATATCGATCACTGATTGATACAGTTCTTCCGATCATTGATTATAATTTTTCCCCGATTTTTCAACACTACTTCCTACACTGTTCAGTTCCATCTTTTTTATATGATTCAACAAAAAAACTTAGATCCACCCCACCACTTACCATAGTTAGGGACGGCTTTTCCTCCTTTAGAGCGGATTTCTTCCACTACTTTATCAGCAGCTCGAGCACTCTTTCCTTCCCCTTTAAAATTTCCTCCTAAGTCATTCACTGAAAATTAGAATTCATTTCTAAAACTGTGAACTCTTGATGTCATTTCCTGTAGATTTCCAATCATTACACCACAGTACTGGAGTCATTATACCAGGGAGTCAATTATTCATGGATGAGTGACTTTTCTCAGTGAGTAAATTATTTATGGATGAGTGACTTTTTTTTTTTAGAGCTGCATGTTTATTTCCGTTCACAAAAGACTGGAAGATGTGTACATGATGCTATAAAAGTTTGTAAAAGTATACAAATGTTTTAATTTCATTTTAATTTTCTGACTGCATACATTTAAGAACTTCTTAATTCATCACTATTTACTAAATACACTAATCTTGGGATGGGGGTGGGGTTTCTATTGAAATGGTAAATAATACATTAAAAATATCACTGTTAACTATTCAATATACTTACTCAAATGATGAATGACATACATGTTCTTGACTGATAACAGATGACTACTAGAGACAGACACTGGGAAAATGCAGACATCTTTATGAAAACTGTAGGACACTGATAATTTAACAGTAGAATTTTAACAGAAACAATTTCGGAGATGACTACATGTATGACACAGTAAATTTTGCTGTTGGTGAATTCAGGTCCAAAGACATTCTATTGTTAGTAAACTTTGTAAAAATGATGATAATTAGTCCTGAACCAGTGATATCTGATATTTTCAAGTTTTATTTTTCTTTTGGGTATATTCCTCTGCATAAAAAAATCATAAGAATTATTGTATCATGATGCTACAGAATTTTTCTTCTGTAAATGAATTTTTTCCAAGATAGGCAAGTTCCTATCATAAATTTGAAAACAAACTTGGCTTAATTTAATTGTCAGTCAGACTTTAAGAAAAGTCACAAAGGATATTTCATTACATTTATTACGAGTAATGTTAATCAACATTTTGTTATCTTGGTCATCCTATCAGATGGACATTGTACCTAGTGTTAAACATCAGGCTGAATTTTTCGGAGCAGCAAAGTACGTTTTCATCAAGTAAATTAAGGAGGTATACTACATCATCATAAATATCAGCAATATTTGTACATATTAAAATCTAATCGCCCAGCTGGGTAGCTTTGTAGGTCAATGAGTCGATTGCTGATCTGTAGATCGTGGGTTAGTCTAGAGGAGGTTTTAATTTTTTCAAATTACTTTCTACTAAATCTGCAATTTTAGGGGGGGGGGGGGGATAAATAATTTAAAAATAAATTTGAAAGTTTTCAATTTCAAAATACTATTGAACATATCCTCCACTTTTCATCCCTATCAAATTTCTCTGATGTGATTATCATGTTTATTCCTCCTTAACATAGAGATTTAATCTTACCCACAACGGATTATCATGTTTATTCCTCCTTAACATAGAGATTTAATCTTACCCACAACAGATTATCATGTTTATTCCTCCTTAACATAGAGATCTAATCTTACCCACAACGATTTATTCCTCCTTAACATAGAGATCTAATCTTACCCACAACCGATGCTCCTCGCTCTGCAAAAGCCAAGGCATACTCCTTCCCCAGACCTAAAACAGACAACAAGTATTATCGTCCAATACAACTTCAACTTACTCAATCCTCCACCATTTAACTCTCTTATGACTATTGCCTGACCAATATACCATTTAAGCAGAATTCTTAGCGAGGATTTAATACTGACATTATTAGCAAGAGTGGTAAGATCACTAAAATTGAATAGTGTTAACAATTTATTCCGTATCGTATCTGGGGTAACATTTTTTTCTTGGAATTATAGTCGCTAAAATTATCTCTTGCTAAATATATATATATATATATATATATATATATATATATATATATATATATATATTCCAATTCTTATGGACAATCGCTAAATCACTAAAAATTCTACTTATACAGTATTTGACAAACAGTCACCACTAAATCTCTGCCAAAAACTTGCAGCAGCTTGAATCCAATACATACATCTAACTTAATTAAAACTTTCATTCGATCAATGCCGATGTCCAGAAATAACGCCGATGTCCAGAAATAACTTTATTTCATTGTTTAAAAAGTAAAAAGTCTCTTTTCTAAATAATCCATGTAACAGTGATCCCATATTGGAAAAAAATAAATGACAGACCCGCTGTTATTAGGGCTGGAACCAGAATTCCTTAAAAGGGGTCACATACACACACACAAATATATAGGTTCCTTATAGTTTAGAATAGCATTTTGAGAAACCACTACCTAAAATATCAAATTAAAAATGATAATAATAATGAAATTTAAATTGACAAGTATATGAAAAGCATAATTAGTAAATCATGTAAGTTATGTGAAGGAAGAGAAACCAATACTAAATCTTTCTTTTTTTTCCATTTTTTCCATATGACACATTAAATTAATCTAGATGTTATTTATATTAATGAAATAATATGAATGAGATTGATTTAACATACCCAGCCTGCTCAATAAAATACAAAGGTGTAAATCTATAGAGCACCTGTACCAAAAAAATATATATAAAAAACCAAAGACCAACTTCTTGCTATATAAAATACTGACAAAACCCACAGACATATATTATATCAGTAGTCTACATCATACATTTATTAGAAGCAGAGATAAAATTGAAACTTTTATATATATATATATATATAAAACCCACTCTCTTGCACTTCACTGTTGACAGATAAGAGATCAAATCATCCTATATTTTCACCATTCCATTTTGTGACCTTTGCTGAGGATACCCTTCATTTCACATTTAATTTCAACATGCATGAAATATCACAATCATCAAGGTCAGACAAATGTAATTACCTGTGCCAACAAAGATTGATTGTCTTTGCAAAATATGAGACAGAGTCACAAAATTTTTGGATGAGACCACTGTTTCATGCCCCTCTCATTTATTGGTACACCAATACAGAGAACATTCATTAAGTACTATGTACTGGGAAAAAGGCATATGTGATCAGAGTGCAGGCACTGGTACCGTTACACTATTAGACTCTGGTGTTGGATCCACAATCATGTATCACAAATGTATGATTAGAGTAAATTGCAATTAAACCTTTAGCCCCTAGATATGAAATCACAAATCTTGTTTTCACACAGAAGTAAAAATGTCTTTAAAAAAACCAAAAAACAAATTTTGCTGACATCCTTTTTTATAGCTTGATGAATTGAAACGAATGTGGGTGGTTTCGTCCCGATTACATATTCGCACCTAGTGGATTCACACCAAGTGGTTTCGTCCCAATTTCAATGCAGGTAACATAAGGTAGAACATTGCCTTATAGTTGAGTGGTTTCGCCCCGATGTACTAATCAAGTGGTTTCGCCCCAATAATATAACAATTTAACATATCTTGAAATTATAACAATTTAACATATCTCAAAATTAACTTTTTTAAAATGATCAACTACTTTCACTTAAATATTGCTGCTTTAAGTTTATGCTATAAATTGAATTCTTCATTTCGAGATTTATATAAATATATCTAAGATTAATAAAATCACATAATAGACACACTAATTTTATGTA
This sequence comes from Ostrea edulis, assembly GCF_947568905.1. Taxonomy (NCBI): domain Eukaryota; kingdom Metazoa; phylum Mollusca; class Bivalvia; order Ostreida; family Ostreidae; genus Ostrea; species Ostrea edulis. The sequence continues at coordinate 28,013,264 of NC_079168.1, forward strand.
CATAATGCTAATTCTGTTTCATATGATAATTTTTACTTACTGATTTTCCACAATGAATGCAAAAATTCGTGGTATAATGATAGAAATGGACATAGTTTGGACATCGGTAAATTCATATACTGTATAATATTCATTAATTTCAATTCAATTGCTCATCGTTAAAAGAGAGTATGCTCTGATCAATCGTCCCAACCACTGTTGCCAAATGTAAACATCCAAAAATTGTTGGTATAATGATCAAAATGAACATACCTTGGGCGTTGGTAAATTAATATGTAGCATTCATCCCCTAATTTCAATTCAATTCAATTGCTCATCGTTAACGGAGAGTATGCACTGATCAATCGTTCCGACCACTGTTGCTACATACTCAATAGGGGCGAAACCACTTAGGACGAATCCACTTGGGGCGTACAGGTAAAGGTGCAAATATGTAATCGGGACGAAACCACCCGTCACCAATTGAAACCATACAATTGACCATATATATCCAGTATGCCAGGACAACAGTGCTAACTGTTTATCAGTGATACTGAATTTACCTCAGGACAATATACTAGTCACTAGACAGATTTCTATGAGAATTTAAAAATAATTTGATTGCACGTCCTATCTTTTGATTTAAATTGTTGTATATATAGGGGCAGATGCATCGTCGCTAGTCGCGGTTACCGAGTCTGGTAGTACCTACCCTACCTTATGTAGTGTAAACGATGACAATAGGCATGACTTGCGACGATAGGGCAGATGGAGACACTCCATGCAGATTCCATTGGGAAACTTTCTTCCTCATTTTATAAAATAAATATTTGCTGGTTAAACTTTAAGAATTGTTTTACTATTAACTTTCATTATCCCAAGGGCTCATCAATTTAGGGCAATTTCTCTTATCTTTTAAAAATCCATTAATAATCCTTAAGGTAACTCCATACTCGCAGTTTTATCTGATAAAAGTTTGAAAAGTGTATTTATTTCCATTCATTAGAGTTAAAACTAACAAATTATCAAATAAAATACATAGGTCATCACACTTTTTAAGATGCGAGACGTACATAGATAGAAGCATATATCAACGTCAGAAAATTGCAATTTTCCTTAAACAGCGTTATCAAAATTTCATAAAAACTGGTTATGCCGATACAGTAGCATTCATAACAATTTCATGAAACTGTATCTTCACAAAAATATACAAAATGTCTGTAAAAAATAAAGGAAATCTATCGCATAATAGATTTGATAAAGATATCAATGGAAACAGAGTTATTGCCCTTGGATTCAATATTTTGAAATGTATCATTGATTATTCATCTATAACTTAGATTTTCAAATAGTTTATTTTTAACAAGATTTTTTACAATAACTATCGGAAAATACTCCAACAAACTATATGTTCCTATCATGCATAAATATAAATAAATCATTGATTTTGCAAAATCTGATGACATCACAGGAGGGTGGAATTACTTTAATCCAAATTATAGACATTTTTTCTGACATTAAGTGTAGCAGATTGTAACAGCTAGCCTAACTATAGGTCTACTGAACAGGTTGGGAACACTTTCCCTATAGCGAGATCTTCTTGCTAAAACGTGATTATCCCTCATTAAAGAGAAAGTAAACATTACCATAAACAGGTGTTTTGGTGTCTTTACTGAAAATAATGGCAAATTCTGTGCAATGCTGAATAAGTACGACACACACTCGGCGAATTGTCTCTATAAAATTGACAACACAGTCAAGAAATTGCATATCAAAGTTGCTGCGTAAGAGGGAAGCAGTCTGAAATCCAATGCACATTGTGAGTGTTTTGTTTTGATATATTTGCAGGTGTATCCTATCAGACATTTTAGCACTTCTTTTCATGGAAGTACAATCGAAGAGATATACTCCACGAGTGTTTTTCTCTGTTGAAAGGGATATATTTACTCTTGCTAGAGAGGGATAATTACATTTTCGCGAGATTATCTCACTGTAGGGGAAGTGTTCCCAACCTGTATGAAAGAACACTTTTTGTTTATTGAACTTTGTTCATATAGCACTGTGTAGCCATTACAGTCTTGAATGCACCCCTGCTTTCCAAGGGAAGCCCATTAATTTTCTGTATTCTGACCCAGCAGATCAGCATCTGTCCCCAGTACAGGACTAATGCTAGACTTAAGTCTCTCTCTATATACACTGATGTAGTGTATTTAGTAGTTTTACACCCCACCCCCACTCCTGACCCTCCCTTATACAGCATCAGCTATTGACAGCTAACCTGCGATTTGCACGAGTAATTTGTGCAGACGAGGTGGCGATGTAAGCTGTGTAGCGATCATCCCTCCTGATACTTGCGTACCCGACAGAACACGTTAACAGGAGAACATCCTATTTTCTGAACTTATCATGTCTTATGCATGGACTTTGCACTTCTGATTCCTTCTACAGACTGACATGCAAAACGGTGGAAAATGTAAGAACGGACACATATATTCATTAAAAAGAATAAAAAGAAGGGGTAAACATACCATTCCCTGCGCCTGTCACTAACACAACTTTCCCGTCGAACCGCAAGGGCGCTGACATGTTGGATTTCCTGATGCAAATGGTGTGAACTTTCAACTCCCCAACTGTTTTTATACGATTGGTCGATGATTAACCTTTGAACTTCGAGTCAAAGTTGACGTAATTTTCATTGGTCCTCGTGGCACACTCGGAAGGCACTTCCGATCGCGTTGTAAACAGTAGAAGACTTGTAGAAGTGAAAATGCAGCGATTTCTTGTGATATTGTCCGTTGTTGCCGCTGTCAGGTGTTTCGAAATGAACGAGGACCAGATTCAGGTGGCCAACTTTAATGTGAAGCCAGGAGGTGCACTGCTGTCGTTTGAGAAGGATTGGGTATGTGGGGAAAACACGAAATATTGATTAAGTTGTAAGAGTAACCTCCCTTTAACTGGAGAAAAAGGGGGGTGTTACATTCTTATGTATGTATGCTATAGTTACTTAAATAGGGTTGCATGGCTCAAAACATGAGTGGCTATCTTCAATAATCTTACATATTCATGTGTAGGAATAGTTCATTTCAAACACTAAACAGGGACTGAAACCACAGGATCCTTAGACTATAAATGTACTGCTGTCTCGATCTAACCAAGTTGGATTTTTCAGTCCATCTGTCAATCAACCATTTCACATTCCTCCTTTGATAGTCTTTGAACCCAGAGGCATCAACTCAGTTGAATTGATAAATAAAGATTGTGGACTTGTGAATTATAGTCATCCACTGCACAATCTGCAACAGCGGGATTCGAACCTGAGCCCACTCAATCACTACTCAGGTGCACTACCAACTGAGTAATCCGGCCACTGGTGATTGAGGTCGTCTGACTGCCACATTCTTCCCTCCATAAATGTCTTCACACTTTGACGACATGCAAATAACCTGTAGGATATTTTTTTCCTGGCAGGCATTTTTACCTGTGAGTTCCAGGGGCTGGTCTACCAAACCAGACTGGGGATTTGAACCTTGGCCCCTGAATTTCTAGTCAGATGTTCTACCAACTCATCTGGCACCAAAGATCAAACCTGTCTGCCACAGGGGAAGGAGAGACTCCTTTGCTTCAATGTAATAATATTACTGTAGGGAATCAAACAGAAAACTTACATTAATATTACTCATCAGGTTCTACCACTGCCAATATACTATCCAGACCAATATTCATCTGTGGCAATATTCAAAATTTTATAGCACATTGTGTGTAAATCAGTGGGCAGATCCAGGTTTTGAATTAAGGAAGGGCTAAAGTAGGCTAGACTTGATAGGACCACCTACCCTAGTGGACCCTGATAAGGGACAAGAGAATGGAACATGTGGGAGGGGAAGACAGGAGAAGGGGGCGGGGCTAAGTACCCTCTACTAGGGCTGAAACGATATGCCCCCTTCTAGTGTTAAATCTAGGATCTAGAGAGGGCACACACATCATGTGCTAAAAAGGGCACTTTTCGTCGCGGCAAGACAATTTCGGGGCGCTTTCATTGTATCATACTATAATAGTAATAAAATAATAATTTAGCCTCTTTAAAAGTTAATACCTCCTGCCTTGATTTTAAACTTTTCAATCAACCTTGTGAAATAAAGAACAATTGTTTATATTAAGAAATATTTTTAAAAATCTTATAGAGAAAAAAGGGCATGGTGCAATTAAAAAGGGCATGGCGCCAGCCAAAAAGGGCATGGCGCGGCGCCATGCTAGTTTGCTTTAGATTTAACGCTACCCTTCACGATACAATACATTTTGCAATACTTTTTATATGCCATGATTTAATACTTTCTATACGATACAATTTACTGAAGAAAAATTTAATTACCAAGATTCAAAATCATGATTTTAAAAGCAAAGTGTTCCCAAACTGCCAAACGGTAAAATGCCTGTGGTTCTATAGTTTAAACTGATAAAGTTCATTATTATTTTCGTCAGACTTGAGGCAAACAACAGTCTGAAGGTTAGTCAATGCTATATTTTGTCCCTCATGCAGGTAAAAATAATGAGCACAGGCTGAGCCTGATGTATTTTACTGAACCCATTTGTAATAAACGTATCGAACTGAAAATTGAGGCAATGAATCAAGCATTTCTATTGAACAGTATCGATATTTCGGTGAATCATTTCAGTCCTACCTTCTACGTCTTTCTTTTCTTTTCAATTTAGGAAGCAAAACTGGAAATGAAATAAATTTGTTTGTTTGATATCATATGCACAGTGTATACCAATTCAGAACTTGATTTCCAAATTTTACATTCTACTTTTCTCTCTCACTCTCTCTCTCTCAGTAGAATGTGTGAATGAATGCCCCTCCCCCTTAAATCGGATTTACACAGTTGGGGTTCTATTGACAGTGCTGGCATTATTTTAGTCGTCTGTGATAATCTACATCAGTTGTGTCATGCAAACAATGATCCTATATATGTATTTTTTTTATCAGGATGGAATCACATGCAAATTTTCATATCAAGCACAGGGTGGAACCAATGAGGTATATATATATATATATATTTTTTTTTTTTATATCATGTCGAAATTCAAAGATGATCAACTCAATGATAAGCAGAGCATATATATAATTTTGTTTGTAAAGTATGAATTGATGAAAATCATTGATTGATTGACTAGGTCAACCACATTTAAAGGCTTTCTAGCTTGAGATGGTGCATTTATGATACAAGTATATATGCTGATTTTGGTGTTTAGAATTAATTGCACTTGTCAATGTTTAACATGAAACCCTGATTTGCAAACACTGCTGTGGCACGGGAATACAGAGCTCTAAGAGAAATCATGTGGTGCTTTCTGTTACAAATATTTACCTGTTGCTGACATTCACAAATGTCTGATTTAACATTAGTTATGTCTATTTTGTAGGAGTGGACAATGGGAATGGTCAAAAGTGAGGACGGCCGGGATTTCAGCTGTTCTGTAGAACGCCCCAGTGGTCACTCCTACCTCTTCTTCCAAGCCTTTAAAATGGAAGTCACAGGAATACCAACTGTAGAGGGGGAGGTCTATGTAAGCATCCAGAGACAAATGTCTGTCAAATTTATTATGCAGTTGATCATTTGAAATGTTTTTTTTATACTGGGAAACGTTTTAGTAGAATACATGAATTTACCTGTTATTCACAGGGGCCTGACATGACTCCGCTGAAGTCCGAGGAATACAAATTTGACAAGGCTGCCAATCAAAGTATGTATTCCTGTTCCTGATTTATCGTTACTGGGGATGAAGACATGTACAGGGATAAGGTGTGGGTGTTGTATTAGGGAGGAAACTGGAGGAAGTAGGAGGAGGGATAAGTTGTGAGTGTTGTATTAGGGAGGAAACTGGAGGAAGTAGGAGGAGGGATAAGTTGTGAGTGTTGTATTAGGGAGGAAACTGGAGGAAATTGGATTGGATAAGTTGTGAGTGTTGTATGAGGGAGGAAACTGGAGGAAGTAGGAGGGGGATAAATTGTGGGTGTTGTATGAGGGAGGAAACTGGAGGAAGTGGGAGGAGGGATAAGTTGTGGGTGTTGTGTGAGGGAGGAAACTGGAGGAAGTGGGAGGAGGGATAAGTTGTGGGTGTTGTATGAGGGAGGAAACTGGAGGAAATGGGAGGGGGATAAGTTGTGAGTGTTGTGTGAGGGAGGAAACTAGAGGAAGTAGGAGGGGGATAAATTGTGGGTGTTGTATGAGGGAGGAAACTGGAGGAAATAGGAGGGGGATAAGTTGTGAGTGTTGTGTGAGGGAGGAAACTGGAGGAAGTAGGAGGGGGATAAATTGTGGGTGTTGTATGAGGGAGGAAACTGGAGGAAGTGGGAGGGGGATAAGTTGTGAGTGTTGTGTGAGGGAGGAAACTAGAGGAAGTAGGAGGGGGATAAATTGTGGGTGTTGTATGAGGGAGGAAACTGGAGGAAATAGGAGGGGGATAAGTTGTGAGTGTTGTGTGAGGGAGGAAACTGGAGGAAGTAGGAGGGGGATAAATTGTGGGTGTTGTATGAGGGAGGAAACTGGAGGAAGTGGGAGGAGGGATAAGTTGTGGGTGTTGTGTGAGGGAGGAAACTGGTGGGAGGGGGATAAGTTGTGGGTGTTGTATTAGGGAGGAAACTGGAGGAAATGGGAGGGGGATAAGTTGTGGGTGTTGTGTGAGGGAGGAAACTGGAGGAAGTAGGAGGAGAGATAAGTTGTGGATGTTGTGTGAGGGAGGAAACTGGAGGAAGTAGGAGGGGGATAAGTTGTGGGTGTTGTATGAGGGAGGAAACTGGAGGAAATGGGAGGGGGATAAGTTGTGGGTGTTGTGTGAGGGAGGAAACTGGTGGAAGTAGGAGGAGGGATAAGTTGTGGGTGTTGTGTGAGGGAGGAAACTGGAGGAAGTAGGAGGAGGGATAAGTTGTGGATGTTGTGTGAGGGAGGAAACTAGAGGAAGTAGGAGGGGGATAAATTGTGGGTGTTGTGTGAGGGAGGAAACTGGTGGAAGTAGGAGGAGGGATAAGTTGTGGGTGTTGTGTGAGGGAGGTAACTGGAGGAAGTGGGAGGGAGATAAGTTGTGGGTGTTGTATTAGGGAGGAAACTGGAGGAAATGGGAGGGGCATAAGTTGTTGGTGTTGTGTGAGGGAGGAAACTGGTGGAAGTAGGAGGAGGGATAAGTTGTGGGTGTTGTGTGAGGGAGGAAACTGGAGGAAGTAGGAGGAGGGATAAGTTGTGGATGTTGTGTGAGGGAGGAAACTAGAGGAAGTAGGAGGGGGATAAATTGTGGGTGTTGTATGAGGGAGGAAACTGGAGGAAGTGGGAGAGGGATAAGTTGTGGGTGTTGTGTGAGGGAGGTAACTGGAGGAAGTGGGAGGGAGATAAGTTGTGGGTGTTGTATTAGGGAGGAAACTGGAGGAAATGGGAGGGGCATAAGTTGTTGGTGTTGTGTGAGGGAGGAAACTGGTGGAAGTAGGAGGAGGGATAAGTTGTGGGTGTTGTGTGAGGGAGGAAACTGGAGGAAGTAGGAGGAGGGATAAGTTTTGGATGTTGTGTGGGGGAGGAAACTGGAGGAAGTGGGAGGGGGATAAGTTGTGGATGTTGTGTGAGGGAGGAAACTGGTGGAAGTGGGAGGAGAGATAAGTTGTGGATGTTGTGTGAGGGAGGAAACTGGAGGAAGTGGGAGGGGGATAAGTTGTGAGTGTTGTGTGAGGGAGGAAACTGGAGGAAACGGGAGGGGGATAAGTTGTGGGTGTTGTATGAGGGAGGAAACTGAAGGAAGTGGGAGGAGGGGTAAGGTGTGGGTGTGAGGGAAAAAACTGGAGAAAGTTGGTGGAGGGATAATTTGTGGATGTTGTGTGGGAAGAGGGATGGGAAAGGAGGAGGGATAGAAAAAGTTTGAAGACACACCAGTAAAAATTTGTTGTAATGTCCCTTTGACAATTTTTTATTCCTACTGAGATGTTGCCAACTGAATGTTCTTCAGGGCTGCACATGTAGTAGTGAGGGCCTTTATCATACTTACATCTGCTATGGTAGGAGACCGTGATTTTTAGCTCACCTGAGTTGAAAGCTCAAGTGAGCTTTTCTGATCGCCTGTTGTTCATCGTCTGTCCGTCGTATATCTGGCTGTCTGTCTGTTTGTCTGTCTGTAAACTTTTTACATTATCGACTTCTTCTCCAGAACCACTAGGCCAATTATAACCAAACTTGGCCAAAAGCATCCTTGGGTGAAGGGCTTTCAAGTTTGTTCAAATGAAGGGCCATGTCCCTTTCAAAGGGGAGATAATGACAAAAATGCAAAAATAGGGTGGGAATCATTTAAAAATCTTCTCAAGAACCACTGGGCCAGAAGAGCTGAAATTTACATGAAAGCTTCCTGACATAGTGCAGGTTCAAGTTTGTTAAAATCATGGTCCCCGGGAGTAGGTTGGGGCCACAATAGGGATCAAAGTTTTACATGCGAATATATACTAGGAAAAATCTTTAGATATAAGCCAAGGTGACTCAGGTGACCGATGTAGCCCATGGGCCTCTTGTTTAAGGTCTCATCCGAAATACCTTTGACTCGCTTTTAAGTGAATAAGGAGGAATTTTTATTAGTGGTAAATACAGGGGAAGCTAAAACTGAAAATAAAAATGAAATAGGCAAGAAGGGAAAGGGAGGGGTGCTAAAATGGGGCATGGAATAGGAAATGGTAATTGGTTGGGAAATATGTGGGCTAAATAGGGCTTTAAATAAAAAATGTTTATTACTGGAAAAAATAAGAAGGAGATAGCAAATGATAAGGTTTTAAGGAATTCAATTTAGTAAAATAGTTTGAGGTAAGAAATGGGGGCGATAAGGAAGGAATAGATTTAGGGGGTGAGGGCTAAAATAGCCATGATGAGGGCTTCAGATAGGGACTGGAAATTCATATTGAACAACTTGAAGATGTATATATATTATTATACAGTAACTTGATCCGAAGAGTTGGATCATGTCGAGTGGACAGGCACGGATCATCAGATCTCAATAGACGCAAAGTATCAAGTTTGATCTGATGATCCGCGCCTGTCAACGAGACGTGATCCAACTCTTCGGATCAAGTCACTGTATTAATGATAAATTTATGATATACCCCTTATGCATTTTAAATCTACATTTATAAAATAATAGATTTAATCCAAATTATCAAAAACACAGACATCCAGTGAAATTATATTTTGTGTACGCAGTTTTGTTTGTGACGCAATCATTATTTCCACAAAAAACGTGTTGATGCATTGTGACATCAGTTTCAGAGGATACTGATACGGAATCAGAAAACCATTGTGATTATCCAGAAAACCAGATCAAACTCTCTGAAATCCACAGTATCAAAAAACGAAACATTGATGGGTATATGATAAGATTGAATTACAAGTTAGTAGGGAGCATGTGATGGGAAAGTGATTTAATAAAGGACATAAAAGCTCTCTTTCTTCACAGGAATCAGAAGTTTTATTGATAAAATTGAAATAAAAATCCAGAAAAAAATTATCCAATCCGAACAAAAAGTCCACCGACTTCTGATAAAAGATTTTTTACTTTCAGGTTGGATATTTTTTTTTCGGATTTTTATTTCAATTTTATCAATCCAACTTCAGGCTCCTGTGCTTTATTACAGTGACATGTGCAATGATGAGCTCTCTTTCTGACAGTAAAATTTGTCAGAGTATAATGTGATTTATTAAATGTCCTCCAGTCAGACTTTATTGTTTTGAGTGCATAACGAATTCCATAAGAGATGTCAAATGTTTATTTTTTGTCCTTACATTTTAGTTACCGAGACAGGGAAATTCCACTCACAGTTGGACAAAGTCGTGCTCTATGCCCGGAGGGGAAAGTCCGAGTTATAATCCAGTCCCATCAAAACTTCTCGCAGTCGGAAGTCTACAAAGAGTTCAAATGTTTCAAATTTTGATTCAGTCCTTCAACACATGTTTCATCTTTGTACCCCCCCAAAAAAATCATAGAAAGAATTTATTTATGATGAAGGACAAAGGCAGCATCGATTTACTAGAGTTTTTCTTCAGAAGAATGTAGACTGCACCAAGATTCTTAAGTACTATCTTAACAAATAGACAAAATTATTGAAAGATGTAAAGTATGATTTGCAGTAGGTTTCCAATGTTGTAAACCTCAAGTGTTCATCAGGCTCTGAATTGTAATTGCAATTGTAATTGTTCGTTTTATTTTTGCCCTTGTTATTGGTGGGCAAATTTAAAGACAGGGCATAATTTTTAACTAGACAGAGTTATCTCAATTTTATCACTATATCTGGGGGAGGTTAAAATGTAACCCTTACATACCAGTATACAGTTTGATTGTTAAAATAAGACTTTTTGTTAATTAGCACAATCAAAAGTTTTAAGGAAAGTAGTAGCTGAAGATGTTTGTTTACATAGCATTAATTCAAAACATCAGTCACAAAACACAGCTTGTACACGCATTTCTGCTGACAATTTCTTCTCTAACACAGCTGTTGTTACAATTTCTTATGTAACGATTCTAAACACAACCTTTACAAGCATCGCTGCTGACAATTTCTTCTGTAACGATTTGATGCTTGTATTTAATCCATCCTGTAAGGATGTCTAGTAGAAATGTTGGATGTAATCATTCCTGTTGGTGCATACACTTGATTTATGTGTACATGTGTAGTGTTAAGTAACTCGAGTTGCATTCTGGCTTCCAAATGATGAGTACATTATGTGATTCATTTCATAAGTATTGAATGATGTAGGACATGAACATAATCATATATTCTTTATTTTTATTAAAGTAAGGGTAAACCTAAATTTGGTGCATTATTTACAGATTACCAGTGTTGTGGGTTATTCATAGAATAGATTAAGTGTAATTTTTAATTACATTGTATGATTGACGAGTTAAATGGTAATGTGATTAGATATGAAAGGCGTGACTGTCTTAAAACGCTTGTACATGTGTCAATAAATATCTATCAGGAGCTATGAGAGGTACTGCTGTCTAGAAATGTTTGTACAATCAAGACTCAGTTTAGGTAAATTAATTTTGCAGAAGACTTTGTGATAAAATCTGTTGTCAATCAATCATTAAATGTGTAATATGATTTGATCATCAGTGATGACTTTAAACTGCTGTATTTAACATAAAACCAGCGGATTTCACAGATTTTTACATGAGTGGCATTTTTTTCCCTTTTTTGTCTTGCAGTGCGATTGATTTTATGTGATGTTTTTGTGTACCTTCAGTCTAAGGGTCTTGATATGTAAAACTTTTATGTCTTCCTGCAAATTATGTCAGGGTCACATTATTTGAAGATACTAGGTCAAGCATTGGTCAGTTAGATAAGGTCAAGGTTAATGGGAGAAAAAAATCAATAATCTAGTCCTGCAACAACATCCTACATTTGTAATAGATAGAATAAACTTACTAAAGATCTGAGGGAATGTGAACTTTTAATGATTATTGTTTATTGAAATTCAAGGTCACATATTAGGATTGTGTAATGGAAGGGTCAGAGGTCATAAATATGAATAGGTGTATTTCACAGCCATTTAAAGGAAAAAATGATAATAGTTGAAGTCAAAAAGATTGCAATGTAATGACATATTTTTCTTTTTCAACGGAAATGATATAGGATACCAAACACGAGGCTTGTTTCTGAATTATGATCAGATGGTGTGTGCGGACCAACAACTGATCAAAGGGGAGGAATTCAAAATTAAGTTAAAAATTAAAGAGTAAATGTGGAAGAATGTGACAAAGCTATACAATCAATATACAAGTAACCGTTATGTACCCTAGTTATTGTTCCTAGATAAGCGTAGTCCAGGTGCGGTGTTATTATTGTTCTCAGTTAATGTCTGTTTAATAAGCTAGTCTATTTCTGCTTTTCAAACTTAATCCATACAATGTGTTTAGTGTGCTTGTGAATGAAAAGTGTCAGTGACTTCGAAGCTATTGAATGTGTATTGTGTCTAGTTGCAAGTTTGTCAGCCACAGTTTCACGTTTAACATTCTTGTATATTGCTAAATTTTCTCATTTATACAAAATTTATCATTGTATATGTATAAATGCATAAAAGGGATAATAAAAAGGATATTATTTATCATATCTTTTGTTTGAAATTATATCAAACCAAGGTACATGTGTTTATAACAACTGAAAAAGATCAGAGGTGACACTGTGAACTATTCCAATTCAGATTGTGTATTCTGTTCTAATTCAGATTGTGTGTTATGTTCTAATTCAGATTGTGTGTTCTGTTCTAATTCAGATTGTGTGTTCTGTTCTAATTCAGATTGTGTGTTCTGTTCTGATTCAGATTGTGTTTTGTTCTAATTCAGATTGTGTGTTCTGTTCTGATTCAGATTGTGTGTTCTGTTCTAATTCAGATTGTATATTCTGTTCTGATTCAGATTGTGTGTTCTGTTCTGATTCAGATTGTGTTTTGTTCTGTTCTAATTCAGATTGTATATTCTGTTCTAATTCAGATTGTGTGTTCTGTTCTAATTCAGATTGTATATTCTGTTCTAATTCAGATTGTGTGTTCTGTTCTGATTCAGATTGTGTGTTCTGTTCTGATTCAGATTGTGTGTTCTGTTCTAATTCAGATTGTGTTTTGTTCTGTTCTGATTCAGATTGTGTTTTGTTCTGTTCTGATTGTGTTTTGTTCTGTTCTGATTCAGATTGTGTGTTCTCTTCTGATTCAGATTGTGTTTTGTTCTGTTCTGATTCAGATTGTGTGTTCTCTTCTGATTCAGATTGCTTGTTCTGTTCTGATTCAGATTGTGTGTTCTGTTCTGATTCAGATTGTGTGTTCTGTTCTGATTCAGATTGTATATTCTGTTCTAATTCAGATTGTATATTCTGTTCTGATTCAGATTGTGTTTTGTTCTGTTCTGATTCAGATTGTGTTTTGTTCTGTTCTAATTCAGATTGTATATTCTGTTCTAATTCAGATTGTATATTCTGTTCTAATTCAGATTGTGTGTTCTGTTCTAATTCAGATTGTATATTCTGTTCTAATTCAGATTGTGTGTTCTGTTCTGATTCAGATTGTGTGTTCTGTTCTAATTCAGATTGTGTGTATTCTGTTCTGATTCAGATTGTGTTTTGTTCTGTTCTAATTCAGATTGTGTGTGTTCTGTCCTGATTCAGATTGTGTGTGTTCTGTTCTAACATAGAATATTTACATTCTCTGAATCTTTTATCTTATATTTCTTTAAGAAATTGACAACATTGCCTCCATCTGCAACAATAAATGCATGTTTGTTGTAAGCTAGTTCGATCCGGTTTTTTAGTACCACCTGTTTGTGTAATCTTTACCAAATATGGCGTGTTATCAAGGTCAAAGGGTGCACGGGCTCTTTCGTTTAAAGTAATGAATGGGACAATATATTTCGGTACTTAAATCTAGTTTATATTTTTATCAAATACATAAAAATATAAAGTTTACAATAAAACGTTTTTCTTTGTTGTTTTATCAGGTGATGAAAGTAGCAATTATTGCAGAAAAATTTGCATAACCCGCTAACATGGGTTATAAAACAAATTTGCCTAACCTGGTTTATGAATTTTTTTTGCAATGCTTGCTACCCTCATCACCCAATAAAACAACAAAGAAAGCATTTTATTGTTTATAGGAATATTTAATTTGTTCCTGGTTCAGATTGAGTATTCTGTTTTAACTCAGAATGAATACTTTATTTCTGGCCTGGAGGTTATAAAACTTTTTTGAGCACGTTTTCATACTCGTGCATATGATATGAAATGAAAGGCCTTGTCATAAAAAAAAATCAAATACAAAATATGCAATATGTATCTTATATAGGTCAGAACATATTGAATAGGTCAGATTTTTATAATATGTAGGTCAAACTTCCAGGTCAAGATCACACACACCATTGCATCACATAAAAGGTCTTGCCGTAAAAAAAGTATATAGAAAATATGTAAGCCCTAGCTTAAATAGTTCAAGAGATAATTTTAAGATTTTTAGGTCACCTGAGTTTACTCTTGGTATAGTGTTTATGTGTAAAACTTTTATATAACATCTTTTTTAGTGCTATTGATACTAAATTGAAAGTAAATAGATATTTAGAAAGAACAGGTCATCCTTTACCAAAATTGTAAATTTGATGATCCCAGGAGTTGGGTTTTGGTATCGGGGTGAGGCCAAAATGGCCAGTTATTAAATGTGTGAACAATAGACATTTTTAACTTCTTGATAACTAATCATTCCAATTCTTTTCACATTTGGTATGAAGCATCATTGGGACAAGGGGAACATAAATTGTAAATTTCAGGATTCCTGCACCCCTAGGGCCTTAGGGGCGGGGCAAAAACTGCCCAAAATTGACCAATTTTCAAAAATCTCTAGAACTGTACACAAGTAAGAAAAACTAAATGCATAGTGATGTAGAGCAGGAAGGCCTGTACCCAAATTGTAAATTTCATGATCCCCGGAGTAGGGGTTTTGACCCCAGGGCGGGGCCAAACTTGGTATATAGTGTTTATATGTAAAACACTTACATAACATCTTCTTTAGTGCTATTGATACTAAATTGAAAGTAAATAGATATTTAGATTTGTTGTCTTCTGTGACAGTTCAGAGATCATTATGCCTCTATTTCAATAATTCCTTCTCTATATCATCAATATTATGAAGATACTACAAGTAAATGTTTGTACTGATACCACACATGTCTTGTGAAGTAAAATCATGAGAATGTTTGTATTGACACCAAACACTTCTTACCAAGTAAAATGGATGGACTATAAAAAAAATGACTCAAACTTGTTCAAAGTAAACCCCCAAACAATTAGTCTTCCTTGTTTATTTAAATAGCAATACAAGATGATAACAATAGTTACAAATCTTTTGCACAACAGAAATAATGCATGTCGTTTAATATAAAAACATGCCAATAGATAAAATCTATTTAAAATACACAAAAACAAAATATATCACAGCTTTCACTTGTGTGTAGCTTTGTAGAGAGAACAGGAATATTTTTCCCCAAAAGTTGAAACATCAAACCCTACTCTTAAATAATCTGTATACAATAAATTACTATGGTCAGTCTATGGTCAGTAACTACATGTACACATTTCTAAAGATAAATGCATTGTACAGAACGGAAAAGACAATTAACAACAAAATAGCAGAGGAATGGGAAACTTTTGTGTGTTGGACTGAATTAGTAATTAGTGACCTATATGGGTAATGAAGTAAGAGAGAACTGGCCCCAGGACCACAAACAGAGAATAAACTTAAGTCAGAATTGATATTTTGTATCCCAATATGAATCTTATTGTTTTATAGATTATCAATATTTATGAATTAAATCAATTGGAAAATTTGACTAAAGTCTATTTTTAGTTTATGGTCATGGGGCCTGAATGTAAAGGATCTAAAAGAAAAAGTATTTTTTAAAAATGTTTGTACATGCAGTCACACTTGCACAATTGGTTATTTACAAGTCTTTATCTGATACATGCTTATAAAGAAATTCTAACTGATGGATAATTCACAGTGGCTTCTTATCCATTTTGTTTTCAAAGAAAATTTCCCTTCATGTTAACAAATAAAATCTATTTACATCAGTGATGCAACGCTTTATCACATCAGCCTCAATTACGTTAAAAAAAATTCATTTTTACAAATTTCTACCAAAATTATAACTGACAAAAGTAATACATTACATGAATTGTATTTCTTCATTAAAGGGGAATAACTTTGTACATTAGCCTAAATAGTGGTAAAATACAAAATGCCAACCAAAAATTCCTAACCAATGAGAACAGAAACAGGATAATCACAACAAAAACAATTTGCGCAGGTTGTCAACAACAAAAGTTTGAAACGGTGAGATAAAATTGACAGCTATAGTCTAGATAGGGGCTGACAATAACAAAGTGCATGACACCTCCACAAAAATATCGCTCCAGATATTTGAAATAACACATCTGTTTTTATTTAGACAAAGGGAACTACATTTGAATAAGAAGAATTCCTCTTCTGGTGTTCTGTCCAGAAAAAAAAATCACACTTCTGTATCACATACATAAATCTTATTCCCGTCATATGATAAAAAGATAAAACAAACGGTAAATGAAAATAAATTCACGACTGACAAAAGCACTTTTTTCTTGTGGCAAATGGAAGCTATATTCTACAGGTTTTATATACATACAGGTGCAGAATTTTCTCCCAAAAAGACAACCCGAAATCATTATTTTTTTCATAATTCATAAAAAAAAATTATTTAATGGCCTTAAAACAGTGAAATAAGAACATCCCAATGTATAGGCGTGAAAACCACAACCGTCACCATATTCTTCTACATTAGCTGCTCAGAAGACATACACACAAACATATCCTAAATCATCTGAATTTTTCTGACTATGTATATCGTAAAACTACACAACTGATTCTACAATGGTTTAGTGGTGAATACAGTATATTAATTGTACGTAACTGGACTGATCCCAGAATACAGGCAACACAAAGGATGAATAGTGAACGCCAGTAGATCAATATATATGCCACCCGTTTATCTTAATATCTTTAAGGAGGAATGCCACACCACAGAAATTTGATATGGATGAAAAGTGGAGGATATGTCCAGTATTTTGAAATAGAAAATATTCAAATTTACTCTATTTCATCAAAAAATGCCATTTTAGTTGAAAGCAATCTAAAAATAATTTATTAAAATCACTGCTGGACTTGAATCTGTGATCTACAGTTCAGCAGTTGATGTGCTAACCTACTGAGCTACTCAGCTAGGCAATGGTCTTGGAAATGAATAAACAAATATTGCTGATATTTATATTTACATCCATGTTTTAAAAGCAAGTCAGCCATTATGACCAAATGCAATGCAATCCTGAACATGATTTTGGTGCCAAAATGTGTAGTTTACACAAATTTCAGATTGCACTTCATCCGGATTACACTAATTATTAAGTTATATACTAAGTTATAGTCTATCTTCCAAGCTTATAATGATAAGATACATGCAAACCAAAATATTAACATTGCAAAATCAAAGTGAAAATAAAATTCTGACAACTGAAATTCTACAGACTGCAACTTTGTTATACAATATTTACATTTTCAATGTTTTTACCTTTGATATCTTTACCAATTCAAATGATAGTCATTTTTCCCTCATGAATGTGCACAATGTGCGTATGAATCTTGATAAATATATAGCACGACAATTACAACGACTGGGAATATTTTACCCAGAAATGAAAGTAAAATGCAACTATAAAAAACATAATAATTTTCACATTTTTGAAAATGCGTGAGGGTTTCAACAGCAACGTTTCACGCGAGCATACTTTTCGTGAAGTGCTAATGCACTGCTGGTGTAAAGTATCGGAGTTCATGCCCTCATGTATTTTCGAAAATGAAATTCATTAAAAATGGTAATTCCAAAAAACTCTTTAAGACCTTGTGTCATTGTTTGGGTCATTGTTTGTGTCATTTTTCATCTTGCAGATATTTTGTACAGACATGCATTTCCATTTTAGATATACATATCAATCAAAATCAATTTGGTTACAATTTCTTATTCACTGAAACTTCTTATATATCCGACAAAGGCAATACAGTTCAAAGCAATAAAATCCGACGATTAATGAAGAATGGAATAAAAATTGATATAAAATCTAAAGAATAATGAAGAATATGACTAAAACTAAAACCCAAAAGAAAAAAATTGGAAAGAGTAGGACGAAACTGATAATTAAATGTTTGGTTCAGGGTTCTGGTCAATATCATAAGTAATATTAACAAAACTACAAGTTAATAATAAATGTAATATTGTGTACAACATCAAAAATAAAAAGCTGAATTTGTATACCGGTAATTGTTAATAATATTAATTGTGATCTCCTCAGAGATACCTACAGGGTACAGGGTCTAGACTAAAATCAGTCAAAAAAAAACAAAAACACAATATTAATTGCAGACTTGTGAACTTCGATCAGGAAATTAATAAAAAATACTTTGAATTTCTGGCTTAAATTAAAACTTAAAATCCCCCAGAAAACATTGCTGCAAAAGTATTATCTGTTGAATACTAAATGTTTTGACTTTTAAAAAAAAAAAAAACCAAAACACTATACATGCCCAAATACCCATAAATTAAAAAAAAAATTAAAATCAAAAAGTTCATAAAAATATCATAATGAATGACAACACTCATTCTAATTAGTTATTCTCAGAATACTATTTATACTTAGGACTATTGTCTTGTAGCAAAAACAATCCTTGTTTGATCCTAAAACCACACAGACATAACAAAATTTGTTTTACTCCTGATTTTGCAGCTTTGAGGGAGAGGAGGGCATTGACAATTTCGTACCGATTTTGTAGTTTCTCTTTTCTGCTGTCCGAGATCACTGTATCGTACATGCCTGAGATATATCCCCTTGATGCCCTGCTGCCTTTGCAAAGCAAATTGCTTGCATCCAATCATTCTGAATATTTTCATTCTGTGCCTGAATGTAGAAGGTACGACCATTGTCCTTCGGTTTTATCCTAAAGGCGTGGTCTTTCTTGTCTATGTCTGTTTCTGAGATTTCAGCATTAGATAGCGGGATAGTCTTTACTGCAGTCTACAATGAAAGATAACAAGACGTGTTTGTGAAATACTGATTGCAGCAAAGCTGATAATGGCCAAGGTTAAAGTTTTCAAAAGTAAGTCAAACTCAAATAAAACAAGATGTGTTTGTGAAACACAAATGCCTCCAATAATGGTCAATTCCAAAGATGGCCAAGGTCACAAGGACAAATATCTTGGTACCAGTAGAAAGATCTTGTCATAAGAAATGCTCATATGTAATATGTAAGCTCTAATATTTACCATTTAGAAGTTATGACCAATGTCAAATCTTTTAAAAGTAGGTCAAATGTCAAGGTCAAAAGGTTTAGTACCCATGGAAAGGTCTTGTCACAAGGAATGCCCATGTGAAATATCAAATCTTTAGCATTTACTGTTCAAAAAGTTATTAGCAAGGTTAAAGTTTTCAAAAAGTAGGTCAAACTCCAAGGTAAATGTCAGAGTCAAAAATGTTGGTACCCACTGAAAGGTCTTGTCACAAGGAATACTCATGTGAAATATCAAGGGTCTAGTACTTACTGTTCAAAAGTTATTAGCAAGGTTAAAGTTTCAAACAGGATGACAGAAAGGACAAAAACAATATGCTCCCCCCTCCCCCATCTTCAATCTCAAGGGCATAAAAAGACCAAAAACTTTGGTACCAAAAGAAAGGTCTGTCTTGTTACAGAGAATTCACATGTGAAATATGAAAGCCCATTACCTTCCATTCAAAAGTTATGACCACTGAAGGTTAGATATTTTGCAGACTAACAGAAACGCCATAATCTACATATACCCCCACCCACCCACCCACTCACCCCAATCTTCGATTATGGAGGTGTTGTAAAGATAAACTAACAATTTCTCTATTCAGTAGCATTTTACTAAGCTTTGTGACCTCACTCTCCAATGATGACCCGACTTAGAGTTCACTTAAAAGTAGGAAGTCAAACTGACAAACAAAATCAATATTGGCATCATATTACACATGTATTTGTATCAGCAGTACCTATATTTTGGCAGCTCTTGAGCGGTGAAGCATGCAATAATTCATGTGTAACAGGAAGGAAGAAAATGCAAAGGACCAGGCCAGGATTCAAACTCAGGCCCCCTGAATCTCCAGTCAGATGCTCTACCAACTGAGCTATCTGGCCACCGGCAATCGAACCCAGCTGACCGCTACATTCCTCCCTCCTTAAATGTCTTCACACCTTCAAGACATCAACCCAGGAACTTTATCCCCTGGCAGACATTTTCACCTGTCAGTTCCAGTGACTGGTCTACAGCACCACATGTAACAGGAAGGAAGGGCAAGCCAGGGGATAGAGATAAGGTTTCCAAAAATGAAAGTCATCGATAGTATTCACGATATTGTGTCATAATAAAAGGGATGATGGGCAGACGGATGTGATTCCTATAGGATGTTCAATGCGGGGCCTTAATTAATAGGTGTCTTTCTTTTATGGTAAACTCCTGTATAAAAGTTGAAATTGTTTTGATGAAAATCGATTGAGTTATCATGTCATGATAGATACCAGTATACATACAGATACATGTACATGGAGGTGGACGGAACGACAAAGCAACATAACCCCATAATTTATATGTGCCTTTCTCTTATTGAAGTGTTTTCTGTAACTTGAAAATGTTACAGTGAAAACTGTTTGAGCTATTGTATCACAACAAAAGTGTTAACAGACACACAGACAGACAGATGCACAGATGGACAGACACACAGATGGACAGACAATATGATTCCTGTATGGCTCCTAATGATTGAGAAACACTGTCTTTAATAACTATTGAGAAATGGTAAAAATAAAATGAAAAATCCATACGAAGTACCATTTAGCCCCAGGCTGACTTCGCATAGGCTAATGATTGGCCGGGTTGTCATAATTCCCCTTAAGAGAAGGAAAACTCCGATTCCAAATCCAGGCAAATGGAGTTTGTCAGCTTGGGGATGCTGTCATCTAAAGGAAGGAGACCCCAACAGAAAACCCCAGGTCTTCCAGGGTGGGGGTTAGGTTAACATCTCATTCACAAAAAAACGATGTTACAAAAACCTAAGACACTAGAAATTAAAACCACACTGGGATAACTACCACTGGGGCCAAGGAGTGTGGGAGTGGAGACAGCAGCATGAAGATGTTGGGCCAAAGCCTTTGAGAAGCCCAATGCCCAACTCAATCAATGGTAGCCCCCAAAGCCCAACCCGATCAATGGTAGCCCCCAAAGCACGACCAGATCAATGGTAGCCCCTAAAACCTGACCAGATATACGGTAGCCCCCAAAGCCTGACCAGATCTATGGTAGCCCCTAAAGCCCGACCAGATCAATGGTAGCCCCCAAAGCCCGACCAGATCAATGGTAGCCCCCAAAGCCCGACCAGATCAAAAATTAGCCCCCAAAGCCCAACCAGATCAATGGTAGCCCCCAAAGGATGCACGAGATGGGGAACAGGGAATGTACACAATATATGTAACTAGGAGTAGCAGTCCAAGTGAGACCTGTTCAACTTCATAGCGAGCGAAGCTCGACGAGCTCGCTCCAATGATTACACATATGAGTAATGTGATTTGCTCTTCATTACTGAAAAAAGATGAGTATCACCCATAATACTTCTGGAAAAATGTTGCCGTCACTGTGGTCTACGTCATTGACAACCCCGTAAATAAAATGAATTGTTTAGAAAGTGCCACAAACGTTTTTAAATTCCAGACAAGCTTTCTCATAGCTTCGGGCATTTTGTTTTTGTTGATTATTGCTTGGTTTGGAAAGAGAGAGAAAAAAAATGCAGCTAATATGACATCAAAATGCAACTGTTTACATCCACTGCACTATATATCCCACGCTAAATGAAGAGGCGGATTAAATGTCTAAGTCATGTTGCAAGAATTTAATGGGCTTCGCTCGTCTTAACGGTCAAACCGTACAACATATTATGGCATTGCTAAGAGGAAAGATTCCAGAAAAGTGGAAGAATGGGCTAAATTGTGAAGATCTTAAAGAAAGAAGACACGAGAGACTGTAGTAACTGCAGAGGAGTGACACTGCTATCAAAGATGAGCAAGGTGTTTGAAATTATGCATTGCTTACCATCTAGGTATGAAAATCCCAAAATGAAAATAGTCACTAAATTTTTGTTTTATCTAATTACTGATACTTTGTATCTCCTCACACCTACTTGTATATCGTTAATTTTAAAAACAAACTAAAGGAACCCAATTTCGGGAGATAAAATATTGTGCCATGGAAGTCTTCATTTGAATGGAAAATTTAGTGATAGTTTATTTTATGGAATTTACATGTACTTAAACGGTAAGCAATGCAAAATTAATAGTGATAGAGAGTTAGTTCAATCTTATAAAAATTAGATCCTATGATTCCCTCATCTACTATCGCTAGTAGATGAGTAAATCATAGGAACTAATTTCAATTAGACTCTGACTGAGAGTTAGTTTAACAGTCAAATCACTTATTTGAAGTGAATATCAGTGTCACCTAAGTGCACATTAATTGCTAGAACTGGCCGACGCTGAAAGTAAATTTCCAGACAGGAATTATGAAGGACTGCTCTGAGATTCGTTGAAGGCGTCAGTCCAAATATTCAGCAGAGCCAAATCTCAGCCAGGGCCTTTCCAACTGGGAAAAATAGTGACATTTGCTTGAAATTGGGAAAAATGTTTCATACAAAGAAATAGGGAAAAACCCAATTCAGAGTGCTTTAAGGTATAATTGGGCTCCTTCTGACTTTCAATTTGGTCAAAGCTTACCTGATTCAAATAAGCAGAGATCAAAAAATTAAGTTTACTTTAAAATTTTGAAGCAAAATTTGTAATTGTGGACCTGTGAAGAATATTTATGAACAATTTGGCTACCCTGCTTGATTTGTTTTCATTGTTTGGGAATTTCAAAGCAAAAATACCTGCTATTTAGGATTGGGAATGGGGCCTTATTTCGGCCCCCTTACAGATCCTAAAAAATCCCTGAACTCTGAAACACATAATGAGTGTGTGCAGGAAATTTTTAAAAAAGTTTTACAAAATTTTAACTTGCACACACCCTAATGTGGCAGAATAGTCAACTTGTTGACGGAGGCCACTGACTGGTAGAAGTCTCTCAGGAGGGAAGACATTGGGTGGGGCCATCGTGTATCAGGTGACCATTGGGTGGGGTCATCCTGTATCAGGTGGTATCTCCTGTATCATACCCCTCCTAGTAAAAATATCTCTCGATATAACTACATACACTATATATCATAAAATAA